>NC_064236.1:21681732-21981732 GCF_023101765.2 Spodoptera frugiperda
TGGAACTTCATACTGACATAAAAATCACAATAAAGTTAATTAAGTGACTGTGACAATACAAATAAATAAAGTAGTTATTGAGATAGAGAATTTTAACCGACTTTTTTAGTTGCGATACTGAGTATCGATACTGAGTATCGCAACTAAAGTTAAAGTGTGAAGTCTGTGTTTCTCGGTATTATTTGTTTGTTACACCGACTATAACAGGGAAATTAAAGTTATTTTTAACTTTTTTAGTGAAGTCGGTTTATTTTTTTGTAATAAGTATTTTATTCATCATCCGATGACTTTCTCGCCGTCTTTCAAACCTCAAAGGGCATGCTATAACAGGGAGCCATTCAATATATAAAATATAGGATATAATGCCTGATTGACATATATTAGATGTGAATGCATGCACATAAAAGGACACATAAAAATAATACCTAAACTAATCTAATCTAACTAATTATGCAAACTTAACTTATTGTATAAATATATGTAAAATATTCTGCTACACATTAAGAAAACAGAGGTTTAAATGAACATGTAACATACGAGAATTTACGCACTTTTTAAAACGAATAAATATTCGACTAAAGTAAAAGGGAAGGTTTTGAAATTAAATCAAAATAAATAAGAAAAGAATAATATTTTGATTACGCAAAAATAGGGGTGTTAGTGTCTGTCTGTCGTACGTAACGTACCTAGTTACCTATAGGTAATATTATTTTATGGTACGATATGGTATTATAATCATTTCTTACTTATCTACGATATTTTCATGAGATCACATGCCACCTATTAGTCTTTTAGTCTTTAACCGGAGCGGTCCCTAACGCGACGTAGGTTCCTATTTTTTTTTTAATTGTTGATAAATCTTAAGTACCTACTTTAACATTGAGTTTCTTTTATTTTTTACTTTTTAAAGGGAAATTACTTAAGATGTCGTGTCGGGGTTTGTTTAATTTTTAAAAATTTTAATTAGGTACCTATTTTTTTTATTTCAGACGTTTTATAGGTAAGTCAGGTTATCATCAAATATGTCTAAGAACACTCGCACATAAGTCATCTTAAATACAAAAAAGAAACTAAATTGAAATCACTTCATGCGTTCGGGAGTTAGTTATGATGCCACAGACAGACAGACAGACAGACACGTCAAACTTATAACACCCCCAAACAGAGGAATAATAAGTATAAAGATTTCATTAGAACTTTACATCCGTTTTTGGGACTGGGAGGAATAAAGATATAATACCTACGTCCTACATTGTATCCTCTGTAAACTTATCCGACCAGTGTAACTAGGCCCTTGCAGTGCAATAGGGGGCAGGTTTATTCGCATTATCCGAGTGTTAATCTCGCTTAGCCATTATACTTCATGTACGAAACTAAATCAATAAAATTCTTACATATACTTAGATAATAAAGAAAAAAAAATAACAATAACAGGCACATTGGTATTGGCGCGCGATTATTAAAACAACAATATCGAACATCCTTTGTTTTCATCGTCATTTAGAATACGAAGCATCGCAAATAGGTACCTGATATACCTAAATAAGTAGATATGTAATTTTGATACAAATACTTATACATACGGGAAAGTAAATTAGACGCTTTTCAGCTAAGCTCCTGAAGGCAAAGGAAGAAAGGAAGGCGGAGCCAATAATAATTGTCAAAATTAATAGCCGATCGATACAATTACAAACACAGAACTTATAAACCAAACACTCGCAATTGTACACATTACATAATAAAAATATATTTACTTACCTTAACTAACGCCAAGGACATCAATAGCATTATAATTTTGGGGTCCATTTTATTATTAATTTATTCTCGACTTCACAAAACACCGGAAACAATAACTGCAACTGCGGGGCGTGTCTACGGATTGTCGTCCAATGAAAATCTGAAATAGTACAAAACGTCCTCATGTGAGTTGTTCCATGTCAATACTCAAAACCGACTTCACTTTGTAACATATAAGGTTCACAATTGAACAAATATCGGTTGGCAGCAAAATCGGAAGGTGCAATAGAGAAGATTTATTGCCAGTGAATAAAACAGTACAATGTTTTCGTTTCGACTTTCTGAAAATATAATATTTACATTCTGATCATATAGTAATAATAGGTACCTACATAAGAAAAAGCATCTTCTTGTAGAACATACGATTATTCTCATGGAGATAATTTTGTCATAACTATCTATCGAAAAACAAGAAAATCCTTTTAACAGTTTTTTCAGTTTATTTATCTACCATATCTTATATCGAATAAAGAAAAACCAATAAACGTTATTTGTTGAATAAATCAAATCAAAAATGTCCCTAAAAATATTTCCTGGTTCACTTACGATGAACGCTTTTGGAACGAGTGCACAGAACTTAGTTCTGATTCGGACCACAAGCGACCGGGAGATTTCAATGTGGTACAAAACAATTGATATTATGCACTGTTCGCAAATATGGGAAATAACTCTAAATATTGAATAAATCAATTATTAACATTATTTCTGATAATTCAAGCCCTTATGGCCCAAGTTTTTAAAATATAGATTATAAAATGAACTGCATAATAATTTGCGTGAATTTGGCGCCAATTTCATTCTTAGATGACAGTTTCATATAGGTTCCTACTTACTAGTTATTATAATTTGTAATTCTTTTTTAACGTATAACTCTTTAACTCTGTAGTTGTGTTTTCAATGTGTGTTAAACACTAAAAAAGTATGTGTTTGTCACAAGTACATGGCGTCCTCTAGTCTTCTATAGATAGGTATTAGATCGATGATAATGGAGATTCATATTAATTTTATTTAAATAGTTACTCGTAATTAAGGTAAAATCTAATCTCCACGCTAAGCAGGCGAGTTGGAAATCGTCATGGTCATGGTTCTGAGAGCGTTTCTGTCTGCCTGCTGAGTAGTCAGTTGGTGAGTAGTCTGAGCCAGAGGCGAACCTTAACGTCACCACGTGTCATTAAAAATAATGTTTTTTTGTTTCCTACATGTGTCATCAAGATATTCAAGATATAGGTAGGAACTTATATCTATTTTTTTGTAGTTCGTTATGCAAAATTAATGCTGAACTGGGATCATTTGGTTTGCTTCGAATCTTTGATGTTATTCATATCTGATAACAGCGATATTTATGTTAAAATATTGTTTAGTTAGGTACTATTGCGAAAAAAAATGGCAGTGCCTTTGAACTACTTGTACCTATATTAGGTAGTTAATAAAGGAACTAGCTAAAAAATATTTTTTCTTATATTATATCTATAGATGAACTCCTGGGGGCCTACTCCGGTTCTCGAATCCGAAGTTTCGTTTAATCTTCGGTCGTCGGTTTTATTGATTTAAGTACTAATAAGTATAATTACTTGAAATAACGTTTTATTTTTAATTTCATATGAAAACCTATTTATTTATCTTCATTTCATTCGTTCATTTTTGTTCACGAAAGTTCGCAATAAATAGAATTCTAGTAAGTATGCAATCTGCTAAGTTTCGGACGAAATTTCGTTTTTCGTTGAATCGGAGTAAGCCCCCTGAATGGTGCTCACACAATGATGTCAAAAATGTTTACTTAGTTTAGTTACAGTTCTACATATTTTTAAAGCACTGTCGGTGCACCATTATCAACTACTGGATAGGCTTGCTTACCAATTATTTACTTTGAAAATGGATAAAATTAAGTTGATTTAAAATTACCATGTGGGTTTAAGGATGTCAGTCATTAGACTAAGTACCTACCAAACCACATTAAGTACAGTTGTGTTTCTATGTAATATGAACAATATGATGCAGGTTATGGAAACAATTATTCAACATATAATTTAGATTAAAAGTGACTGTTTAAAGGATTTTTAGTTGAGACACTCTTGTTGTTATGCATTTTAACAAAAATTTTTATTTATCTTTTTCAGATTTCTGAGTTTATTGTAAGTATACGATTCACAGTAGCTGCAAAGCATACAAACTGTCCTACAAAGTAATGAAGTCAGAAACTAAAAACAAATTGAATATTGCTAAGGTCCATGTTCAATGAATAAAAGAAAACTGAAGTTTTGGTTATTGAGTACTGATTGGTTACTAATAGTCCAGTCATTTAAGCTTAAATTAGTTAAGAATCTAGGAATGCGAGATACCCAGCTGTAAGTTTGTATATACTTGTATACTGTCACCCTGAGACTTGTCTCAAAACCTACATATGGCCTACCATGGGTGTAAGCAACAATAAATTTTAAGGTCAAAGATCCCAAAACTCGTTTTTTTGCGCTTTTTGGAAATACCTTCCTTCCTTTCCTCTGGGTTTTTGGTATCTATGTTTATTATCAATATTGTAGAATACAAAATCCTCTAGAACTTTTGTTTAAACTTTTTTTTATAAGGTGAACCGTTTTCGATATAGAGAGCGGAAAGTGCGCGGTCACTGCATCACATCAATTTTTTTTTTTGAGCCAATCTATCCTATGTGATGGTTATCTATGGATAGAATATTAAAAAAGACGTTATGATTCTTAAAACCATTTTTCGTCAAAATCAATTATTTAAAAGATAGACGCTTCCAAAATTCCAAAAAACCATTTTTGACATCTTTGACCTTAAAATTTAAGAGTTGCTTACACCCTACCATATGTAGGTTTTGAGACAAGTTTTAGGGTGTCAATATACAAGTATATACAAAATTACAGCTGGGTATCTCGAATTCCGAGGTGAACTTACTATAATGACTGGACTATAAAGTTTTTATTTATTTCTATTTGTTTGATATTTATAATTGCCAGAGGAATGGTCAAGAATAGAAGTCCTATCTTCGATCCTAAAAAGTTGTAACTCTTAACCAAATACAGTTTACAGAGTTTTATGTAGTTTTTTAATTAGAGTCCTCCTCCTCCTACTTCATTACGGCTGACGAAAACTTAGGCCTCGGCCCCACTGGTCCATTGTGGTGCGGTCCACTTTTTATTTTCCATATTTTTTTATGACATGCTCCATTTATCCATTACTTTGGTGCAACAGAATGCAGATCAACGGACAAGTGAACCAGAGCCAAAGATTACCTACAATAATAATCAGTGCATGTAAACAGAAAAGCATTTCAGTTAAATTCTGTTCAGCTGCCTAATTTTATGTGTAATGACATGATTTCATATTATTATATTTACATAGAGTGCCTACCACTATAAGCATTTAGGTTGTTTTTTTTTAATCATCAGGATGATAAAGGAATATTATGATAAAAAACACTGAATCTGTCTTATGGACCTTTGTAGTACATGTGGAAACCTTTCTAGGCTCCACCTTACTGATGCTAGTGGAATTTGTTAGCAACAGTTGTCTGGTCTATGTATATCAGTCTACACAGGTGACAAGCATTATTAAAGCAATTATACCTAGTGCGCAGTACCATGGTGTGGGTGACAGTTGCTTGTATGACGTTGACGTCTTTCATTAGGGATGGACATTAGAAAAATGTTTTTTTTATTGCTGTCGAAGCATACATTTAATTCTCTTTAATTTTGTTATTAAATGTGTGGGTTATTTACTTGTGCAGTGTAACTATGTATATATATTTGTCAAAATAAATATTTATGACCAAGCCCTGAGGTTTTTCAGAGTTTCAGCTTTACAGAACCGTGAAGAAAACAAGTGTATATTAGTGTGTATATGTTACTAATGCAACCACAACCTTTCAGTTTAACTAGTAGCATTGGCCACCACGCATTATCAAAGGTGCCTATACATATTTGTGCTCAGATAAAGTCACTGCAGTTCAGGCAGAGAGAGCCGTGTCTACAGTAGATTTACCCAGATAATTAAAGGTTTTTTAGAGTAATAATTGTACGACACACGATTTTCGTTTTTTATTCTAAAAAACATTGACTACCTATCCATCTTAGCAGTACATCCCATCACTACACACGACTATGGCGGTATGATATATGCATAACACTACTTTATTTTTCATTCCATTTGATTTATTTAAAGACTGTAATACGAATGTATTACAGCTAAAATACTAAGGCATAATTTTTATATCGCAGCAACTTTCAAGAGTGATATGAAACATTACTGAATCTGTCACCCACACCATGCTAAAGCGCACTAGGTATAGTAGATATATTAAACACAGCAATTTGTAATAGAAACGGTATTTTGCTCACCCCTATTTATGGGTTGGAATAGTTGGCAACTGGGTATGCAACCTACATGCACTGTTGTCTATATATGCAGCCCTATGTAAACAAATATAAGGAATGTCACTGGCAACTCTAATTAATTACCTACTCTCTTTTTCAATTAGATCTTCATATGTAATTGGCTGTCTTTGTCTTTCTCTGTAAATAAACAACCTGTTACGTTTATTTACCAAACTTCTCACAAGTTACTGAAATTCAATGTAGTCACACTTTATTATTGGAGAGGACTGACACTTAGAAAAGTCTTTTATAAACATCTAACCTAAGTAACACCTGAAAAATAAAGATACCACGTCTTCACATTGTTTTTATCATCCAAAATGATAAACTAGTTTATCAATTGACTAAAAACTTGAGCTTTTCGGTAGGTATACTCTTTATATGTGGAACTATTTGTTTCGTAATTATTTATAATAGTTCTGTAATAATATTACGCAAGTTCACAAATTAGCCTTGTTTTCTAATAACTAATAACTTTTCATTGTTTGTACCGAGTTGAATTCATACTTTGTTATTTTCTATTAGTTCATGTCACTGACAAATGACAAATGCCAATGACAAAAGATGTGGCAGTGTTGACGTTTCTAAAAATTGTATCTAACTACTGTGTTTCGGACTTTTGTACGATCGGATAATGGCGCATTTACATTAGTCGGTTAGACCGTATTCGGCTGCAGGCCGTATTCGGTCAACCAACAAATAATATAAACAGGTATTCGTTTGGCCGTATTCGGTTTGGCCGTATTAATTCGGTTTCTGTTAAACCGAATGCGGCCGCCGCGCCGCCTTCGGTGACCGACCTACGACCGACCTAATGTAAACACGCCATAAAATGAAAATATCATTGTCTTTCTTCACACAGGTTGCTACCAAAAAAGTTTACCTAAATTATCACTTTCGTGACGCATGACCCGATGATTATTTATTTTGTGTCGCGCAGTGCTTGACCAAGGTATTTTAACATTTCCTTATTTTAGTTATTTTTTTTTATATACATATTAACTATTGAAATGAAAGATTTTTCATTCGTCTGTGTACTTAGTAACCGTAACGTATCTTCAAGTAACATAAGTAATAATACATTCATTCATTCTTCGTAAACAATAATACATTCATGTGTCTAGTGCCGTAAAATAGCTGTCAGATGATTTTCTACTTCGTAACTAAATTGCAAAATTCTATCTAGTCTATGTACCACGGCTGCTGACTGATCATGTTTTGAAGTGGGTAGAAGCTATATGTGTTACTTTTGTGATGACTGTACGAGTTATTTGTAAGGTATTGTTAAAAAATAATATTGTTTTCGCAATGTTTGTCTACCCTATTTTAGTATTTACATATAGAAAAGCGAGAATCATGGCGTATACTCCGACCACCAGATGACTGCCGAGGTGGCAATTTTCAGATGTCATAATTTTGTACAGTGTCTAACTTTTATTTTATCGGCCTGTTTTTCTGCTTTTATTAAAAAAATTTGATTATTTTTGTTTCTATTAAATACGTACTATGTTAGAAAATCTGTATATCGGACACATTAAATATGATTAAACAGAAAAACGTCATGATTCTCAAAACGTTTCATTTTCCATTATCATGCTGAATTTTGCCGTTTTCATGCTATAATTAACTTATTAATGTAAGTGTAGTTGCTTCTTAAACTGTTATGCCATTTAGTGTTGAAAGAGTATGCAGATTTAAATTTTGTAACCCTATAACTGGACGAAGATTTTTCTACCATGCATTCAAGAACACATTTTTCGAAATTTATAAAAGCTTTTCTTCTATACTTTGCTCAGCGTCGTTAATTTACTCGTGAATGGCAGCTGTGTCCATGAAAATGTTATTAAAAAAAAAACATTTTTAAAATATTTGGTACTTACATGCTGCATAAAGTGTCATGTGTGTCTTTTGCACTGTCATAAAGATATTTGTAGACTAACTCAGTGTTATAGGCAAGTTGATTTATTTAAAAGTTAATACTTTATTGATCAAACCAATTTTTCTTTGTACTTGACAATACATATAAAATCAGCTGATTGATGTAATTATTTTTTATCTAAAGAGCTTAGAACAGATTAGCACATAAATCTCATAATGTTGTTTCGGTTATAAAATAGTAAAATAGAGAACCTGGTCATTGTGAATAGCAAAGGCTATAGAAAAATATGTTTGTGATTAAAAGATTTTGTCACAAAGAAATACTATTTACTTGATGACTTTTTATTCAACTAATAACTGGCTCAATTTTACAAATCATACTCATCAATTCAGCATTATCGGTTGTAATATAATATAATGTTGTCTAATTGTATGATATAATATTGTGAGATTAGAAATGAAGTACTGCATCTGGCTAATCATAATTATTATTCATATTTAGCCAATTTTCAAAGCAAAAATCATTAACTTCAGTTAAACCAGAAAAGAACTTCAAATAAAAACATTTAAAAATTATTATTCATCTGACTACATTCCTAAGTCATAATATGAATGCAAAAGTATGTAAGTGCAGTATAATCTCAGTAATCCGGCACTATTTAACACCAGGAAGCGCTGTTATGTATTATTTAAGTCAACATTACTTCATTTTAAAATAATTAATAGAATTAAATTCCACATTTTAGTTTGATTACGATAGTACTTGTGTAATGTGTTAAATATCAACAACTTCTGTTAATCACAACTCTTAGTCATTGACATCAATCAAACCAATAGAATCAATATGAGACTGAATGAGCAGAAATTAAATATTAATTTTATTTATATACTTAATATATATTTGAATTATCTAATCTATAAAATTCAAATATGTTTGGTTTTTTCCAATTTGTTGTACCTATTAAATATTGTTATATATCGAAGTAATCATGCTCTCCATGGGAAGTTATAAAATACTGATCACGCTTCCTGTCCTCGCGAAAGTACTATTCTTCAACATATCCTGTAACTTTTTGCAAATTTTTATGTTTTTAACAAAATCAATCAAAGAGAATTATATAAATTGATGTTGCCAATTAAAACTACTTGCATGTGCACATAAACGGTTTAGATTGACTTTTTATATGATTTCTTTTTTTTAATTTTAATTTAAATGCTGAAGTTGCTCTATGTGTGTCTCATATACCAGCAGACCAAAGGTTACTATGCTTTCGACAGACAAATAGGCAAGACATAGATGAAATACATTTCACTTATTGTATCTTGTGTGGATCTGTGTTCTGCACATGATAGTTAAACTAATATAGATATATATGTACTATAATATAATATTGCCATTACACACATTAATATTGCAATGCTTGGTTATTGTTCTTAGTAGCGCATTATTCAATTTTATTTTTGTTTATCCTTTACGACGGAAATGGAACTTAGAATGTCTGAATTTCATCTTCACTGTGACACTGTGAGAAATCACGGCTGGCTGGGTTAAAGATCGATAAAAAGATGAGGTTTATCAGAAAATTACTGCTTGGTTTCCATTGTCCTGAATTAACTCTTACAACACCCGCAGGAAGAATAATGGAGATGAAAATTATAATAATTATATTCTGCTGTAACCTAGCATGGCTATACCTGAATTAAAAAAGTTTCTTCCTTTTTAAACCTTACCCCCCACTAAGATTCTCCTGTGTCATGGGTGTGTTTAGAAACATACAGGTTCACATGCACAGATCCGAAACAACAATTTATGGATCACATAAACCGAACCCACTTACTGTGAAGCTACACTAAGCATACACAGTAGTCATAGTTTTAAAGTAACTGATCGAAATCAAAACTGTATGCTAATACTGAATAATAAATACATTGAAATCGAGAAACTAAATCGAATCATTAAAACTAGTATCTCTCCTTCGATCAACAGAGCAGGCTTTAATAGATATGTTATGCATTCATATTATTATATTTCATTTATACTATGCACTTGCGAATTTTTTTATCCATAAAAGCATTTACATTTTAATTCATATCTTGTGTGACTCATCTGCTTACTATACTGCCTCGATCGCCTCACATTTTTACTGTTTTATTATTTTCACAATTTGCAGAATGTAATTGTATGTATAATATGTTATGTTTGAATGTAAACAGGTTTTATAAACTGAAATTATTTTATTATTTATAAATAAATTATTTATAATATTTGCCTTTCTTTAGGCTGGTATACATATTATCTTGCTGTGCTATGAATAACATGTAATAATGGTATCACTAATGTGTTCCACTATTCAACCAAGTCTTATGCTTTAAAATTTTTTACTTTAACGAAGTGGTACATAATTGTGTAACAAAACCTTTACCTTTCTATTTTTTCTATTTTTGTGAAGGACATATCTCTGTTTATTTAATTTATGTTGTATGTATGGAACAATTTATGTTGTTCTGTTATCTGTGATCTGCCTATTGATTCAGTGACCAGACAAAGTCACTATTATCAGTATGACTTTTAAAAAATAAAAAAACTAAAGATTTGTGTATTTTATACTTACACTTGTAAAATTATCACAAATTCACTTCTATGGGTATAATAATAGAGGTGAAACTGTTCATAAAGACCAGATATGACTCTAAACTCTGTAATGGTTTAATCACACTCGGTATACCCAATAATACAGGTAGAGACCTGATGTGTCAACCGAAATAGAAGACTCAGATAAAGTATTACATAACTTTTATTTCTCTAAACAGTACAAACCAAATACATAGACAAATTAAATGTAACATTTGACAGTATTGTTACTTTTGGATGTGGCAGTTTGGTTTTAATTACATGAATAGGCATGTTTCCTAATAGTCAAATTCAAAACTTCGAAAGGTCAAAAACGATATTTTCTATGAACTTTGTATGAAATACTCTCTTATGACGTCATAAGTTATTGACGTCAAATAGAATTATTTCTAAAAATTTAGCTAGAAAAATCGAAAATTAAGCAGTTCATCAAATTTATGAATGAGGGTGTGATTATTTTTGAATATTTTATTGTATTGAAAAGTTGTAATAATTTATTTTTGACTCAGTCATCATCTCTATTGTCTGTTATGTTTAATCAGGATAAAGTGTGGCTGACACCACTATGCGTGATTGTTTGCATGCACTGAGTGATAACTCATATTCATATCGTCCATTGAAAATACGCCGTAAACCCCAAATATTAATAGAGATAAAGAAAATATAATTATGATTTATATTAACAACAGAACTTTTGTTCTAAAAGGGAACATCGCCATTTTTTTAGTTAGAGAAGTATATTATTTTTAATTTGGTTAGGTAAGGGGCTTTGTCTCTTAGCAACTATTGCTTTATCAGATATTGGGAAAGCAGCTGTCCAAACACATGTACTCTAGTAGCATGAAATGACAAACCCAGTAAAACGAAGACGGTACATCAATAAATGTAAAAGCTAAATTAATTGAAAAAAATGGTTATTTTGGATATTTTTTTTATTTCTTCTAGATCCTGCAGATCGGAGATCTGATTTTATGACTGTGAGGCTACCTTATGGGTACCCATACCACCATACTTTCAAACAAAAAATAATATTTTTTTAAATCTGTCCATAAATACTCATGGGAACGATTTTTTCATAACAGCGCCTTAACTATTTTCCATAGAAGTTTTTTCATATAAAGGTGTAAAAAAATGAAGTTAATAATATGTAGATACTTATACATTTATCTGTCATATCATATCTTTTTTTGGAGTTATTTCTCGTTGTTATTGGGAACGTGCATGATAGCAGCGCCACTTATAAACACATTGTTTATTATTTTTATAAAATAAACAATGTAGAAAGAAAGTATACAGGGTGTCCCTGAAGTCGACGTCCAATAGGCACGAGAGGAACATTTAATGTTCTCTTTTTTTTTAAAAAATGTGAAAATTTTATTCATAGTCAAATACTCTGAATAAAATTATCACATTTTTTTATTAGTTCGTCTAAAATTGACAATGGTTTCCAATCCAAAGCAGTTGGCTAAGAATGTATGATTCCATATTACTGAAGCACTATTCAGGATAGTATTAGGAAGATTACAGACGAAAAATAAAGATTTGTACTTTTTCGTGGATAACACATAGTTAAGTCACTGTAATTTAAAAACTGCAGGACCTAGGTATTTTTAAATATTTTTCTGATAACAATTGGATCCTTGCTGATCATCTGGTGCCTATTGGACGTCGATTTCAGGGACACCCTGTATACAAATCATTAAGTAGTATTTTTGTAGACATTTGTTTAAAAAACTATGTAAAAACATTTATATTATTATAAATCTGGTTTTGAGAAGTAAAAAGAGATAATTAAATATTAGAACTCGGTTTTTTATTGAAATCGTATATTTTGTCGCGGATATTCGAAATCTCGTTGGTTTGCGATATCAGTAAATTCTTGGCTAGTTTTTTCGGTACTGGTCTTGTAATGAATTTTGACAACGTTGACAAGTTTTAGTTTTAGTTTACATTTCCGCCGCGGCATGCGCTGCATCATTTATTCTGTTGCCTCCGTACACTTCGCACGTACCCAATAGGACGCGGGCCAATTTTGATAGATCTCCTTTTGAAGAACGCCCAAGGTATGTCAGATGTAACTTCATTTTGGTGACTTTTAACATCTTTTTGGTGTTCACCAACCTATAAGTCAGGCGACACACCTTCCTTTTTACGAGCGCATAGAACGTTAGGTGTATAGAGCAAACAGTTGAAGTACATAGTTGAGTCATAAGGTGTTCGTCATTATAAGTAAGGGGTTACTTTAGGTGCTACGTCACGTTAAGTAATCTCTAGTTAAGAAATGGTCTAGGGCTTGTTTGTGAAAACGTTCATAAGTAGGCATATCATGCAATTCATTAGTTTACTCTTTAATTAAATTTTACTCCTATTTAAACGAAACTTCTTACAACTTGTAGCTAAGTATTTCGACACTTGACATATTAGATGCCCATTTAGTATCAATGTGTCGATAAACATCGTAAAATGTGAGTGCAAATTTTATTGGCAGCGCTAATTAACCTAACTTGATTTGATAGGTGATGCCTACCTCAGTATAAGCGTATCTATTTTTTACCTCCCTAATCATTGCTGTGTGTATCTACGGAGATAATTAGCTTACGGCCACATTAAAGATTACTAAAACTGATCCTTAGTAACGATTTTGTTCCGAAAACATTTGCTAATAACTGGGTTAAGTAACCATTAAATGACTCAGAGTACGGGTTAGACAACAATTGTTTCACTTGTAGACGTTTTCACCTACCACCCCTAAACCATGTCTTGCCTCAAAGTTACTTAGCGTGACGTAGCACCTAAACCGATCCGATCCGATCGCTTACCGTAAGAGCTGAGACTAATGCCAGATAGTCAAATTAAACATACAGAACACCAGACCGCTGTAAACTCTAAAATTACTTACCTTATGACTTCCGGTTAGTACGGTGTTCAATAGAAACAATAGGGATGATGACGGGGTATGAAAATTTTAAGATAACAATACTTAGATAAAACGAATCAAACTTTAGGAGTGTGACGCTAACATATTTTTACGTACATAATGTACCTCCAACTGACGTCACGCGATATTTCAAATCGGTATACCTACGAAAGTATTCTTTTGTTTCCGTAAGAAAATAAAAAATACCTACGTGTCTAATATTTTAGAAACAACCTACAAGACGGACATTAATATAAAAAAAGTCATCTACCCTATTATCATCCAGTAATAATCACTTATTAACATAATACCTAAGGAACGTAATTTCTCTTAATTTTTATTCATGAAACCTTATTAAGTGGCACATCAAGGGACCTGCAAATTGGTATCACTTAAAGAGGTATTCCACTAACCCAGTGCCTCAAATTACCAGGTATAAATAAATATTTGTCACATTTGCAGAGGGTCCCTTTAATAGTGTTAGAATTAAAGGGACCCTTAGAATACAGATTATTTCAATTTATAAAGAGGAGCGACGTGCACATAAATGAATTTTAATAAAAACAAAATAAACTAAAGGTCTGAATCTGAAAATCTTATTTTGGTTTGTCTTTTTGATTAGCCGTCAGATGTTTTAGATCAGATTTTTTATTATGAAATATGCTTTGGTCACATTGATGACATTTAAAAGTAGATAACTACTCAAAGTTTTTTAGTATTTCTAATAAGAATAAGTAAGAAAATAAACAAAACGATGTTAAGCTGGGTACTCGCTTAGGCGTGTAGCACGTAGCGTGTAGATACAGTATTCAGTGAGTACGTAGGCACGAGTCCGCTGCGAGCCGTTCGCGGAAGGAGCGCAGCGAACTCGCAGTGACCCGCCGAGTTTCAGTATCATTGCGAACACCAAGGCGGCTCGCAATGTGCTCGTGGACGGCGTCACGACCGCTTGTGTACTGAGTACGTACCCGCGAGCTTCAAACCATTACTTCCATTTAATATATTATATCATTGCGAGCACTACGGTTCCGGCTCGTAGCTACGCTGTGGGTCATGCACCAGTCGTACTAACTTGCAGGTTGATACTGTATCTGATGCGTTACGTGCTACATGCCTAAGTGAGTACCCAGCTTTATCTCAGTAACGTAGAGGTTTATATATTTAAAATTCCCTTGCTGTTTCAGTTATAGAGACAATAGGCATGTTTCCTACTAGTCAAATTCATTACTTTTTTCGAAACGTCAAAAACTATATTTTCTACGAACTTAGTATGAAATAGTCTAGTATGACGTCATAAGTTTTTGACGTCAAATAGCAGACTTATTTCTAAAAATTTAGCTAGAAAAAAACGAAAATTTAGTAGTTCATCAAATTTATGAATTAGAGTGTGATTATTTTTGAATATTTTATTGTATTGAAAAGTTGTTAATAATTTATTTTTGACCCAGTCATTATCCCTATTATGATAACAAATGGGAAGGACAAATCCCAGATAAAGAGGTCTGTTTTTCCCACTAATAGAGGTAATTCAGTGCCAATGTGTTGGGACCTCAGTATGAGTTCCAGTTTTGGAGGTTTTACACTTATCTGGATACCCACGTCTCACATAACAAAGTTTCACAGTACTGCCATTTAGGTAAAATATTTTGATATTGAACAGTTTAATTGAAAAGGAGATAAAAGGTCTTAAAAATAATTAATTAGGGAAAGAAACAAGAAAGCCGATTTTCTTTTTAAAATAAATCCTTTGTGAGAGCAACGATAAGAAGATTATTATATAAAAATGTTGAATAAATTCTACTAAATTAAATATTCCATTAACACGGAATATACAGGGTGACTTTGAATTCGACGTATTCCTCTCGGGAGGTGATAATGCAACTTATTTTCTACAAAATTAGCCCTGAAGTCTCTGGTCCGAAAATGGCTAGTTTCTGAGATATTAAAAAAAACGGTTTTTGTAAAAAAAACCCGAATTGACTACAAAAACTTCAATAAATATAAATATACTGGTTTGATTTAAGTTGTTTTAGTTTTTATTGGTTGCCAATACATCAGTAATCATTTTGTTAATACCAATAATGACAGAAATATCATTCGTTTTCAAATAGCAAGTAAATTCTTATCAAATTTTGTTTTGTGTCACTAATTTGGTCAATAGAAAACTACATTTATTTAAAAAAAAATTATGACACTAAGTGTACAAACTATTAGAAAAACTTCCTTGGTTTATTAGCTACCCAGAAACGTTAAATTATTTATAAAATTCTCAAAAACAAACGAATTAATTGATGATAAGTAGAGTGTAAAGAGGAGAGTACAATTACAAAAACATCTTAATTTGCAAATTTTGTTCAAAGTGCCCTACGACGAATACACGCCCGAATATGCTTCCTTATCTCTATGACGGTTCCTCTTGGACGGTTCTCTATTTCGATACACAGCCAATTCTGTCCGCATAAACAAGGGACTTCATGTCGTCAGATTCAACCGTCGTCAGATTCTGGACACCGTGCATGCCATGGAGTTTGATAGCCCTGCCCATATAACGCGTGGGAACCGATGTATCCTACCGTTGCCGCAAAGTAGTTCGATAGTGCTCTGGACGGTACACGTGTACCTCAGTTTATAATATTTTTAGGTGCTAAATACTCCCACGCGGTCCTCTTCCACTAGTCGTAGCGCAATTTTAAATAAAAAAAAAGTGATACACAATTACTAAGTTCCACATAAAAGCTTCCACCTCCCACTTAGAAGCCTTATTTGTATCTATCAACGAACTATTATAAGGTATCAATTAATTAAAGGTACCGATGTAAAATATTGAGGAAACCTCTACTAAATTCACGTCACAGTGGGCTCTTCCATATTAATTTGAATCCATTGTGATAGTAAAATATTTTAATACGTTATCATAGTAACCTACTATAAGATTTTGAAAAATGTTCGTTATGATATAATATCGGCTCAGTAGTTTCAGAGCTTACTCAATTAAATCAAACAAGCAACAAATTGAGATAACAATGTGCCTTTTAAGTTTGATTGACCAACTTGACATCAGCCGACCTACTGAACTATTGTAAAGCTAAATATTAATTTGTGTCTGTTCAATCTTCGTTCGTGTATTCAATCTAGATTATTGTGTATTTGTGAGGAGAAACTGTAAACTGAGTTAAAAGTTATCTAACTATATCACTTAAGTTTTCACGCATCACCTAGCTTCCAGTTGGATAGGCGACGACGTTGAGAAGATTTAACGTTTAGGCGTACATTTACTTATTTCCATGTATGTTTCATGTCCAATTACTGCAAGTATAGGTAGAATGTTTTGTCAAACAAATAAGATTATTTGTTCCAATACTAATAAAATCGCTTTAATCGCCCTGAGGAGGAAAGAAAAATAATATTACAAAACCGCTGGATAGGCAAATTAAATGAAAGTGTTTTATATCCGTTTCTATCTGGAGTGCTTCCGAGGCATTGCACTCCCTGAGAGAAGTTGTCTGTCTAAAAGCAAAGGTTTCGAATGCTTTTACCTACCTATTTTATGAATATTTCCATTCCATTCTTTTTGTGTTTGAAAGAGTACGATGTCAGTGTGGTCCCATATAAATTTTTTTAAAGTCTGACCATAAATGTGGAAGATAAACCAGGGAACTCCTCAAAAATGAACAGAATGTGCTCTGCGTTTGAGTTTAAGTGATGTATATTAACTTATCTTTTTGAGTAACCATAAAATTCAGGACAAATAGTAGCATATCTGGTTTAGAATGATGGGTAGCTTGATGTGCTGTCTGATTTACATGTGTATGTAGGTACCTAATCTGTTTGTGTTTGAAAAATGCATATCTCTGGCAGTTATAGTTCGTTGGATTGTGTCGACGTTTTATTGTTTTTGAAGATTTACATTCCGTTTATGCTTGTATTCCAATATAACGTACCTAACTGTTAACTGTTAAATATTCACAACAAAATAGCTAGTTCCAATAGTTAACGGGTTTTTCTATTTGCGTTTTGTGAATTATTACCTATTTTCATACATTCAAATCTATCTTTTACAAAAAACCTTTAGACCTCTGCGATGAGTTTTCAACGAGATATAGACGAAAACGTTTATTTTTTCATCGTTTCAATGGTGCGGCCATGGAGGTATTCCACATTGGGCACCCGTTTAAATGGCACCCAAGCTAATGGCACCGGAGATGTTCCACTTACGGCAAACATAGGTATTTCTCGTGGGAACCATTTGTAGAATAATTTTAATAATTTCACATATGACACCTGCGCATAAGTAGATACTGGTATTGGGAAGTTTACGTTTTAAATTTAAACAGCATGGTTAATGATAAATGACATTTATTTCTGTAAATAGGTTATAAAATAACACTTTTACACGTCAATATTTCAAATAGCTAGATGCGGCCGGCATTTCCTATCCGACTACTCTGAGAAGAAATGCCGAAACAAACTCAGATGTCATAGACTCTTTTAAAGTCCAGACAATGAAATAGAGGATAATGTGAGAGAACCGTGCAAGTTTGTTCTGTAGTGGTCTTTAGAGGAAAGAACCACAACAGTATGAGCGGACCTGTTCAGATGGCAGTACGCATGTGTCAGTTTACAATCAGCTCAGCTAACGGCTGTTGCTGAATGATCCGACGAACAATATCAACCAAAAGAACATTTGGGTAGGTCTCGTAAATGCTCACACTATCAGAATATAATTAACTAAAATTTAAATGACTAAGCGAATGACTCTCGCACGGTCCTCAAACTAACAATTTTAAAAATAATATGTTAAAAAAAATATCGAATGATATATAATGGTAAATAATAATATATCGAACGTGATCCGTAGTGTTTAATATATCATAATAAAAAAAGGTTTAGGCTCCAAGACTACTAAACTAATTTTATTTTTGACCATTTTTTCACCAATAGAAAGCTACATTAATTGTTTCGAAGTAGCATAGGCCATTTTATCCAGATATTTCTACGGGAATGGGAGCTAGAGTTTGGCCAACAAAAGTTGACCAAAGAAGGCGGCAAATTTAAAAATCAAGAGATGCTAGCACTGACTATAGGCTGCTTAAACGGTCTTGATATTTATATGTTTTAATACTAATAATACGCCATATTTACACTGCCTCGTTGATCTAGTGATCGCTAGTGTGACTGCTGAGCAAGAAGTCCTGGGTTTGATTCCCGAGTCGCTCAAAGTGTCATTGGGTTTTTCTATCAGGAACTTCTCAGTAACAATCAGGTAGTCTGAATTTGTATCCGTATAGGACATATATGTATATTATTGGCATATACTTACATATATTGGCAACGAAAAGGTAGATGTTTTTTGTGAGATAGCGGTCAAACGTCGATCCATTAAATGTAAAAAAAAAGTGTATCCCGCATAACGCAACGATCTGCCATTGACATTTAGCTGTTTATTTGTCATTTTTTGACCCCAAGGTGGGAAATCCTCATGGAGCCCTCTCGCCTGGGGAGGACGAAAGGGACTGTCAGACTCTTACTAACTAAAACCCACCCGGTGTCGCGTCTCAAACGTGGGTACGAGGGTGCGGGAAACAAAATTCTTCTTCGGCCCCCGAACTCGTGGCGGCCTGCCTGAGAAGTGTGGTGTTGATCTCCTCCGTGCTACGTCTCGGAGGCGCGCGTGGACACAACACGCGCCACCATCTCGGGTCCTTTAGAACGGGATAACGGGGACTTCCCCAAGTCCACCGTCCCCGGACCCATTTAGGGGGGTCGAAAGAGAGTAATTTCTGCTCTACTTCGACGCCCGGTGCGCCTGCGAGAAGGTACAGAAGTTGTGACTTCCCTTTCCCTCTCTCCGATCCCTCTCACCGATCTCCGATTTGAAGGCACGACGCGGCCCGTCCCAAGCCATACACTCCACGAATGTATGCTGCGCCGTATCCTCCTCACAACGGACGCAGTGATGGCACCGAGCGTCTGGCTCATCCATGCCCCGAGAGCACTTGTGTCGCATGAAAAGACAGGGAACCGTGCCTCCCCCCGAGCCAGTCATCGAGTACTGACCGGACTGCCTCGATGATGTTGAAGCCAGCGGTAGGGCGTTGAAGCCTCTCCCACCATTCCGCCACTAAAACCTGACGAACCCCCGACCGATGCCGCCCATATCGGAGCGCCGTACATGGCCATAGATCGCACGATCCCCACGTAGAGCTGTCTACAGGCGGTACTCGGGCCCCTCAAGTTGGGAAGCAGCGTTGAAAGTGCGCCAGTGGCACCCATCAGCTTAGGTGCAAGCCGCTGGAAGTGAGGACCGAAGTGCCATCGGCTGTCGAGTACCAATCCTAAGTACTTCATGGTGGACTCGACAGCTATTCGGGTCCCACCGACCACTATATGTGATTCCACTTGAGAAACCGCAGCCGTGGCTAACAACGCTGCCTCCCTGTAAGAGCCCCCCCCCCCCCGGGCGGTGACCAGAGTGTTGTCTGCCTAGCACGTAAGGTCTGCACCCGGCGGGAGCTCCCCCCGGCGCGCTGATGTCCCCGATAGGTGACACACCTGCCATCCAGGTAAGCCTCTATTGTGCGACGGAGGTAATAAGGTATTCGGTGATACTTCAGTGCCTCTCTAATACAACTCCAGGGCAGGGTATTAAATGCGTTAGAGATGTCTAACGACACTGCTAACACCACCCCGCCCTGGGCCACCGTTTCCTCCGCCAGAGTTCTCACTCGTTTTATAGCGTCAATGGTGGAGCGCCCACAACGAAATCCGAACTGGTAATCATTGAGATCTGGCCCCTCCGTACATAAGTGTCTGACGAGACGGGCTGCGATAATTCGCTCCAAGAGCTTGCCCGTTTCGTCCAACAGCTGTTTGTCTGAGCCATATCTAATTTATAAATATGTTGCTTTAGGCAGAGTGAGTTGTCCAATGATCACTCTCTCTATTCTTTGACAAATCGCTTCATGAGATTCCGAACACAGTTCCTTCTCAGTCTTGTGAAAATAGTACTCCCTGTACCCGTCAACCTGCTGGAATTCATATTTATTAATTATGCTCTAATTCTAGTGTACTTGCATCTAAGAATGACAAATTATGTAACAATATAATAACAATAACTGTTAAATAGTTGGTTATTGTACTCAGTCATACAATTCAAAACTAATAAAATGCAAGGAAAGCATGCTGGTCTTTAAACCAGTACTAATACTAGTTTTATCCTATCCAATCATGTTTTGACAGTGTAAAATTATTGCCATATCTAAAGTTTAGAAATTAACCTGTGGACAGCTTTCTTTGGCCAGACTCTCTATGCGGGTACCTAAGTTACACTAAGGTATCATAACCAGAAAATATAAAACGCATTCAAATTTTCTCTTTCTCGAAACTCTTTTTTCCTTCATCCAACAGACGAAGAATAAGTATTTAAATTCATGTACTAACTTAAAATTGACAGTGCACCAGGTATAGATGGTATAACTACAAAGTTCCCCCTTAAACACAAGAATGCAATCCTCACTCCACTAACTCATATATTGAACCTTAGTCTGGAGGCTGGGACTTTTCCGGAGTGCTGGAAAATTGCATCTGTCAGAACAATACAAAGTAACGGACCAGAAGAGTTCTCTTACCCATACTGTCTAAAATTCTTGACAAATTAGTAAATAACCGCCTAGTTATCTACTTTGAAAAACACAACTTAAATTCAGATCGGCAATTCACTCAAGCTAGACACAAAACTAGGTATTTTTAAACCTGGCGAAAACCTTCGCCACAATTTCAACTGACCTCCTCTTGAAAAAGTTGAAATGTGTCGCACACGAGGTGTCGTACTAGACTGGTTTAATACCAAACAAACAGCAAGCAAATGGTAACAATAGGCGAATATTCTAGTAAATTACTTCCCATTAGCTTTGGTATCCCACAGGTTAGTATACTAGGCCCAACTTTATTTAACTTCTATATGAACGATATTTTAAACACACCTTACGTAATTATATCATATGCCGATGATACTGTTTTACGGCAAATCTTGGGATAAAGTATACCAACTAGCAGAAGAAGGTTTACTAACCATTTCCGAAGCCCTAGACACAAACCTCTTGACATTGAACATAAAAAGACCAAATACGTCACCTTCTACAAAACAGTGGCTTTCCGACCCCCCCAGGAAATATAATAAATTACCCCCTACCCCTTCAATCACTTCCTCAGTCCTCACCTCACACTGTAACTGTACTACAATAGAACACACACCAACTATTAAATATTTCGGCATCACGTTAGACGAAAACCTATCATTTAAAGCACACATACAAACACCCTCTGGCAAGGCTCGCAAACTGATATTCATAATGAAAAAACTCAGTGACTGAACACCAACAAAAACCTTACGCACAACCTACCTTCAGTCAGTTCTACAAAACGGGATTGCAATCTGGGGTGCTGCTGCAAAAAGCACACTTATAGAGGCAGGCAGGCAGGCAGAAAGAGCTCAACGAGCCGTAATAAATATAGCCTTATGAAAGCCTTTACGATACCCCACTGATTAGAATTTACAAAGATTTCGAGGTATTGAGATTGCGTAACCTATTCATACTATGTGCTGTGCGGCTCTAAACGTACATAAATCCCTAAAAAGCAGGCCTGACTATAAAGACTACATAATCAACAAGAGCGTGTTCCATATTCCCTTACCGGATGCGAATAACCTTCTTGTCAGAAGATGTCCTTTATACGCACACATCAAGGTATACAACATAATCAACAAAACTAACAATCAAAAAACAGTACTTATGTGACGTGTACAAAATCTGATACTTTCTTTTAAATGTATCGTCTAGTCCGCTATAAAACAAGATCTTCTAGGAATCAACTAATTATAGAGAATACAATACATAAATATTATCCGATGCTTTTGGCTCCAGGGCCAGCAATGTATAAACGTAGAGCAATGTCCTTTGAATATAAAATCTTGTAAGAAAAAGATTACACAGTATTGAAACATTACTAGACTATTGCAACATTTATTACACACTAGCTTCCGCCCGCGACTCCGTCCGCGCGGATGTCGGTCTCGCGTGGAAGTTTTATTTCTCCATTTTGAGTAACTCTGACAATGACATCTTATAAATATCTATTGATTGGGCCCAAATACGGCGAGGCCCATAATAATTAAGGAGATCCCTCTATTGAGCTATTGCTGTTGACTAGCTAGCTGGACTAACCTTAAGCAGACAAGAGAATTTCGGTAATCTTCGAAATTACTGATCCGATTCCAAAAAATCTTTTTCTAATAGGAAGCTACAATAGCACCGAGTCACACCAAGAAATTTTCCGCGGGCGAAGTCGCGGGCAGAAGCTAGTGATTCAATAATTTAGTCCTTGCGCCATGGTCATGGCCCAAGACTTTGAATGTTTTATTTTGTGATTTTGTTTTTAGTTTATGATTCACGAATTTGGCGCCATATACTTGCTCTTATTAATTTTCAGACTCCTAAATTAGTATACCTACATATTGCTGCTTAATTCAACCTAGTTTAACCTTTAATATCAATTTCGGTGTAAATTTTATTTACCCAATAGTCCTACATAGTAAGATACTCAAGATGTCTCAACTCAAGTCCCCAAGATACAGGATTATCCTAGTTTGGGGGCTACCGATACATTTGATGACAACCCCAAAATTGAACAAATTGTGATATAATATGTAGTATAACAGTTAGTTGCAGAAACGATCATTAAATTTTTAAAGTGACTTTAAATATTAATGAAGCTTTAAAGTGTTGCACAAAAGAGTATTTATCTCTCATTTTAATGCTGGATTAACTTTAATGCGGCATTAAAATGAGAGAGAAATCAACTCGGCGGATGGCAACGTCAAATCGGGACTCTAGCCGAATTTTTACGTTGCACAAAATGTCATTAGCGCTAAAGGAGCATTAATTTGACAATTTGGGGTTATAATTTTTAATGCCTAGTCAAGCATCCATTAAACTTGTTATTAAACTCTGAATTGTTTTGTAAATAGTGTAAAGTGATACTTTTTTTTTACTTATTTACAGTATTATTTACAATGTCCCTTTCATCTTTATCCGATCCCGAGGAATATGTTCCACGACGACGTCGTGTAATTCCAGATAGGATAAATTTATTTGAAAAACATGACGGAGAAGAGTTTCGTGTGCGATACAGGATTTCTAAAGCTTTACGCATTTGCGAGATAATCAATTTAGAACCTGAAACTCGAAGAAATAGAACCATTGATGGCCTCACATAGTTATTGATATGTTTGAGATTCTTCGCTACTGGATCTGCCGAAGATTAGCTTCCTGCCGAACACAGGCCTTCCTTAGGTATTTCCATACCATGCTCGGGGAATAGGTGTATTAATAGATGCATATACCTCGTTCTTTATAGAGACTGGGTAAATACTAAATAAGTGTTAACTATTAAGTAGTTATTTTTAAGAATAAGTAAATAAAACGACTGATTTCGTTTTAAATTTAATTTATTTTATTATACCTATATTTATTTTACGAAAATACTAAGCCACCGTCATAACATGGGGGCAATTCGTACTTCCTCCGTGGGCGCAATATTATACCATTCTTTGGTTAATTCTTTGCTTAAAAAGTTAGTACAAGGGCGTTGCATACTGCCTGAACCAGCCTGTGTTGCACCAGATACCATGGTTAATGAATAATGCTGAAAATTCTTTCTACAAAAGGAAAACTCGAGACGAGTCCAATTCTCAATTAACCCGTTGTCTGTCGGAACACAGATCTACGCGAGACACAATGTGTTTTCTATTGTGTATCGCATACTGACAGACAAGTGGTTAATCACAACAATAACAAACACCTGGAAGCTATGTTAAATCTTCTCTCTTATAATGAAAGATAATTCAACACCACATTAAAGCAATTGATAATATTACTATCGTAAAAAATTAGGATTTTTCCTAAATACTGAGATGACAGAAATGCTCATGATGACAATATTGACTACTAGGGCTGGCGATTTAGGATTTTCTTCCCGCGAACCAAAAAGGTTGAAACCTATTTTAAATCGGAACACATAATTGAATCGGTTCAGTGAATTAGAATAAGATTTGATATTTATATGTACTCCACTATTAAGACACTACAAAATACATTTAATAGTAGCTAATTAAAATAACGGATCTGCTTAATCTATTAAATATAGATATATTTAATCAAATTCAAAATATAGATATAGGTAAAGAATGTGATTAGCTCTGAAAAAAAAACTCATAACTTTAAAAAATCGGTTTCTTTCGAAGCGGGATTCGCTTCCTTCCATCCTTAATGACAATTTACATTCAATCAGCTCATTCAAAATATGTGTTTTAACTTGCAATACTTTTTAATGTCGTCTTTAGTTAAAGCCCCATTAAAGGGACAACAGTTTTGTGCAACGTCTTTTGCGATAATGACGGATTAACGAATGTCGATTTTAAAGACAGTTTTCTGCAACAACAACTTCATTAATAAATTTATTCTTATTCTTTAGGCATAAACATTGGCATAGACATTTTTGTCATAGGTAAATGTTTGGAAAATAACATAGATATATAACATAGCATTTATACAGGGTGTCCCTGAAGTCCACGTCCAACAGGCACCAGATGATCGGCAAAGTTCCAAATGTTATCAGAAAAATATAAAAAAAATCTAAGTCCTACAGTTTTTAAATTACAGTGACTTATGTGTTATCCACGAAAAAGTACACTCTGTGCCAGTCTTTTGACTCTTGTTGCTACAAATCTTTAGTTTTTCGTCTGCAGTCTTCCTTACATTATCCTGAATAGTGCTCCAGTAATATGGAATCATAAATTCTTAGCCAACTGCTTTAGATTGGAAAACATTGTTGGTTTTAGAGGAACCAAATACTCTGAATAAAATTTTCACCTTACTTTAAGTGACTGTACTGAATAAATTATGTATGGCGCTAGTAGTGGCAAATTTCACCAAAGTTGGCGCATTTAATAAGGATTATAAAATGGTAAAGCACTTTGCAAATTATTTGTTAAATTCCACACAAAAAAAGATTTTTCAACGAAACTCCGTTTCGATGAATTTATTTGAACTTACTAAAAATTCTTCTAGTGTACTCAAATCATACGTTATAACCTCATATGCACTAGACAGCACTTTGCACGCTATTTGTTATCATCATGTTGAAAATCAGCGAGGATTTCTTGTCAAACAATATTGTCTGTTTACCCGTGATTTCGCTTGCAGCATTCGTCAGTGAAGTCTTTTTTCTTCGCTGATGACGATATTGTTTTTGTGTTGTTCGAATGCAAAGGAAGACACCCAGCAGTCTATGTTTTTCTTTGTCTAAGGAAAAAAATTACATCCATATTTATTCGTATTATCTTAGTACAGCTAGTCGGTTTAAAAATATAGATACCGATAATGAGAATTTGAAGAGATGGGAAAGGATCTTTTTTTGTGTCGAATTTAAGAAATAATTTGCAAAGTGCTGTACCATTTTATAATCCTTATTAAATGCGCCAACTTTGGTGAAATTTGCCACTACTAGCGATTGTTAAGCATATTACTGGAGCACTATTCAGGATAATGTAAGGAAGACTGCAGACGAAAAAATAAAGACAGTCAAAAGACTGGCACAGGGTGCGCCGTGTGCAAAGTTGTACCATTTTATAATCCTTATTGCGCCAACTTTATCTTATTAAATCCAAACGTTTAAATCTAGTTATATGTAAATATAAGTTATTTTCCTAGATAAAATATTTTTTTAATTGTGGGAGTAATTACAAAGCTATGCTTTTTTGTGGTGCAGCTCATTAAGGAAATAAAACGCATTAATGGAAAACAAAACGCATAAAATAGACATATTACGTCAGTGTTACCATTACCATACAATAAACCCAAATCGATGAGAATGAGTTAAATCTTTAGTGAAGAAGAAAAAAAAATTCGTTTATTTAATAAAATGTGCAAATACAAGAGAAATATTTATACTATTTAAATCAGATTTGATGTTCACTACATCAAATCTGAATCTTGAATGATTAGTATTTCATGAGTAGTGGCGTGTGTTAATAGGTAATCAATAATTAATCACTTAAAAATACGAAAAGGGATATTAAATTGACAGCCTAAACATTTTCACAAGTATTATTTATTTTTTGGAAAGTATTTTTCGTGCAAATATTCTTCATTAAATAAAAAGCATTTAATATTGAATAGCATTGCTTTTATTACTAAATATTTTTTTGTATCGATTTTATTATTTTAATCGATCCGATTAGTTAATCAATATTTGGCAACACAGCTGTCACTTAAGTTAAAAACTGTTGTTTTAGAGACAAAGATAGGCAGATCTAGTGGAACTTTACACTTTATTAATAATTTGTCATCTGAGTTACACAGCACACATTTCACATTTTCCAGAACGGAACGTATCAATGTAAAACAAATAACAAACGAATAAATTAAAAACAGAACACATCAGTGTGACCAACATTGGAACATAATAAATTTGCACTGCAGACAACCTAATCATATGTTTAAATATTGCCATATTATTAACAAATACAAAATATATTATGAACCTTCATTTTGCGGTTGTGATATTTGTGTTGTGTATATGTTTAAACCAGATCGTCTTTTGTGAAATTATTTTGTAATCGTGACTGCATCTATGTACAAATGATTTGTGAACTCTTATTTGAGCCATCACGTTGATGTAACAATGATTAACATGTTGTTGATTTTAAGGTTATGTATAAATCAATTTAATATCCCCAAGTCTAATATATGTCTTACCATTACATATTTTATTATACCATATTGTATCATTTAAATCCATATATGTATTATTTCTATGAAACGGTAGGCCTGTTTAGTGATAGTGCAAATACATGGGTTTTTGCCAAGCTCCTTTTATTTCCTCCTATATTTTTTTATTAATAATGATTAACAATTTTTTTTTAAACATTCGGGGTGTCCCGTAACTCTACATCCAAATGGCACCAGATGATCAGCAAGGTTCCAACTATTATCAGAAAAATATAAAAGCAATCTAAGTACTGCAGTTTTTAACTTACAACGACTTAGGTATTATTCACGAAAAAGTACACACTGTGCCTGCCTTTTGACTCTTGTTCCTACAAATTTTAATTTTTTCGTCTGTATTTTTGTTTACGTTATCCTGACTAGCGCTTCAGTAATATGGAACGAAACATTCTGAGCCAACTACCTAATTTAGATTATTTATTTGGAGAATGATGTCATTTTCAGACGACCCAAGTATTCGAGATAAGATATTCATCTTACTTTAACACCCGTATTTATAAACAAGTAAAAGTAATTACTTGAGTAAAATTAATTACTTAAATAGTTAAGAAATTACTCGAAGTTAGATCTGTCAAAAGTTAGAATTCTTAACCAAGCAATAGTCACCATTTCCTTTACTTTAGCATTACTTTGAGCTACCCGGTACACTATAGCAGTTGTTGTTTTGAGGTAATTTCGAATGATATTTCTGCCACTATTAGTATTTATAAATGACTAGCAAACCAGGCGAACTCCGTTTCGCCACCGATGGTTTCCCCGTTTTCTTGCTTTTCTCTTGAAGTTTCCCCGAATTTCTTTTGCTATAAACCTCACGGAGCCCGAGACCTTTCCATCGAATGCAAAACCGTGGAAATCGGTTCGTGCGTTCTGGAGTTATAGCGTCAGGAAGGAAAACCCGACTTATTTTTATATAATAGACTAGCAAACCCGGCGAACTCCGTTTCGCCACCAATGATTTTCCCTATTTTCCTGCTTTTCTCTTGATTTTTTTTCCTGAATTTTCTTTGCTATAAACCTCACGGAGCCCGAGACCTTTCCAACGAATGCAAAACCGTGGAAATCGGTTCGTGCATTCTGGAGTTATAGCGTCAGGAAGGAAAACCCGACTTATTTTTATATTATAGATAACTGATGTATTGGCAACTTATTAAAACTAAAACTACTAAAATCCAACCAGTATTTTTTTATTTATTGATGTTTTTGTAATCACATCGGGATTTTTTTACCAAAACCAAAAATGTTGAATATCTCAGAAACTAGCCACTTTCCGCCCAAGGACCTCAGGGCTAATTTTGTAGGAAATTAGTTGTATTATCACCTCCCGAGAGGAATACGTCGAATTCAAAGTCACCCTGTATATTTATCTTTAGTGTTGATTTCATTAAGACGTATTCATAGGGGACCTCCATAGTAAAATAGGCATTCTTCAAGTCTGTACAACGCTTAGTTTTAAAGATCTCCATCTCCAAGAATCCTGGCATAGTTTTTACCCGACTGCCAAGGAAGGGTTATGTTTTTCGCGCGTATCTTGTATGTATGAGCCTAATATTCTTTATTACCTCATTTCTTCGAAACGGCTTGATGGATTTCGACAATCAGGGTATCGTTGGATCCGTCTTAATTACCCAAGTGTTCTTAGATATGTGACGTAAAACAAAAACCAACATGGCGGCCGTGAGGCGCCCTAGACAGGAAAAAAAAAATTTTTTTTTTATTTGCTACAATATGGGTATCAAATTAAAGAGCTCATCATGAGGATTCCAAAATGGTATATCACTGACATATAGAAAAAAATACTATGTGCAATTATGTTCTTTATTATCCAAACTAAATACTCGTATAGGTACTACGCGACGCGATTGACTAGCGGTGTCTGAACTTAAAAGTGAAAAGTGATAATAAAAGTACGTCTTAACTAAATTATTTACAATGAATTTATTTATAAATAAAGGACTAGCGACCCGCCCTCGCTTTGCTGAACGTTAAATAAGGAATCTATCTACATAATCGTTTAGGTACCTATAGCCCATGCGACGCGTCAACTGTAAAGGCCGTTTTTTGTCTAAAACTAGTAGAAATTTTGAAACAGTGTAAAGAACAAATTTTATCTTCATTTAATGTAGAAAATTAATAGACTATTTAAAAGGATAAGGATTAATACTATTACGGACAAAAACCCCTCACAATAAAAGATCCAAAAAAAAATATGAAATAGTCCACACGACGAAAATTCTTTTAAAGAATTAGACCGTTTACGAAATTTGTAAATAGTAAATTTTACTGCCCTTAATCCTTCTTCTTTTTCTAATTCCTTTACTCTCTTTGTGTTACGCAATCAATCTAAAATAACTGGATCGACGTGTGTTATTTTTTTATTATCTTGGTATTGGAAGTAGTTCTCTCGTGTCGCGGGTGAAATCTTGAGAAACACATAGCTGTATTATAACTAACTAAAAAGTGTTAAATAAAAATAAATAAATTTAAAAATTAAAAAACCCGACTGCATAAAAAACACTTTAAATAAAAACTGAAAAGTAAAAAACAAGCTTAGTCTAAAAGTGTAGATAGCAATGCTATTACCACAAAATTAAATAATTTCATAATCAATACACAAAAAATAATAATCTTATGCGAAACATAATTATTGAGTGTAACAGTCGGGACCCATTAAATAAACTAGACTAAAATCATTCAATATGGGTCCCGACTGTTGCACTCAATAATTATGTTTCGCATAAGATTATTATTTTTTGTGTATTGATTATGAAATTATTTAATTTTGTGGTAATAGCATTGCTATCTACACTTTTAGACTAAGCTTGTTTTTTACTTTTCAGTTTTTATTTAAAGTGTTTTTTATGCAGTCGGGTTTTTTAATTTTTTAAATTTATTTTTTATTTAAGAAATCGCCATTGCCGCGCGAGCATACGGTTTTTGTGGCCCTTTTACGGTAGTAGACTCGACCCTAATACTAATAAGTGATAATAACGTATTTTCATTACACCATGACCTATTTCTTCATCAGGGGAAGTCAAGTACCTATCTATGTGTTACATATGTTTGCCGTTCGTTTTGACAAGGGCTTGGCGCCAAATGACAATGCCAGAATCTCTATAGAGCTTTGCCCCACCAAAAATATAGTTTACAGTCATGCCAAATGCTCTATTAGTGATAACTAAAAACATGTTTAAAAGCCTTGCGGTTTCTATATAAATCTAAGAACAAAATATTACATTTAGGTTAGGTACCAGTTTAGGTTAATTGCAGTTATAATGGTAGAAATAATTAAATTAAGTGCTTTATATTATTACAAAGCTATCCTAGGGTGTTTAGCTATGAAAGGAAGGAATGTCATCACCAATATCAACTTTAGTAATCCTACTTTTAATTCATAGTCATAACGAAACAACAATATGTAAACAGAACAGACAGAGCGAATGTTAAGTAATGACTTTTGTCATAACTGACGCACGCACGCCAATGACGTTTCTTTACATCTAATCACTAACGTTTAAACACGAAATAATAATTAGAATATGCATTTATTATAAAAAAATTTAATTAACATTATGTCATATAAAAATCTGTACACAATACATTAATAAATCTTTTTTTTATTGAATGACTCGTTTTGTTCCTCGTATAAGCGTATTATTAAGAAACACAGATGGTCGCGATAAAAACAGGAAATAGGCCTTGGGTTTTTTAATTCTTTTTATTCCCTAATTTTTATCCGCAAGTGTATCAGAACAATAATTAAGTAACCAAGGGTCCTATTTACATTGCATAAATTTTGATTAATTGACATTTCTTGTACATTGATGAAATTGAGGTGGGGCAGGATCTAGCATTGTCTTATCTGACAAATACGTAGCTGAAATTTATATTAAATGTGTATGTGTATAAACTGCCTAGTCATAATTTGAAGTTTGTGTAACGTTGAAGGAGATACCATATCAGTCGTCCATACTTCCATTTAGCAAAGTCTTTTTAATATAATTTTTAAACAAATAATAATTTAAGGTGATTCAGTTGTTCGTGGGAGCTACCTAATTTTGAGGTTTAAACATTTTAGCTATTAATTATTATTTGATTTTTAATTACTGGCTTTTTCATTGGAGTTTGACAACCATTATTTGCGATGGACTTTTGCAGGCTCATTTTCTTTTAAAAATGACGGTTATGACATATCGATGGGTGCTCAAGAAGAAATTGTAACATTCGGATCATCAGAAACAGCTAAAGGCAAGAGATTATGCCAAGTTTCGAAAATGTGTATCACAATCACATGAGCAAAACGAACGAAGTGTTACACAAACTATGGTCCATTATAGGACCGAGCCTTCTTCTCTACGAGGTGTGAAACATTTCTGTGAAAATTAAATGCTCATTGAAATGTACTCAACGGTGCTTTACAGCAAAAATAATCATAACTTTTCTCCTTATTAGTGTAAAAGAACTGATTTATGCTGTCTAAATATGGATAAATAATGAGCCGAACAGCGGGTGAATCCGCGCACGTAGTAGAGTATTAACGCCTCCTCCTTAGCTAGTATGACTGCTTCGCAGACGGAGGTCTTTTTTATGTTTTTCTTAACATATTAATAATAAATAAATAAAATAAATGGTATGAACCATGCCGGACGCGAGAGGTCCTCAAGGATGTGGTCGGCGATGGCGACCTCTGTGGCGGTTTTCAGCCCATGCAGGGCACACCCCCACTGTATACTCCACAGTGTCCTCCACGTGTTTTCTTGTAATCCAGGCGTGATGTTACGTCATAATAATTTAAAAGAGACTGACCTCTTTATTAAGCAAGGCGAGTTCGTGGTGTCACGCATAGCGACATGCTTTTTACTGTAATGTCAACTCTGGCCACTTAAGTTTGTTAATTATTAGATATACCTTACTATACCTCGTTTCATATAATAATTACTGATATAGGTATAGCAAAAATTTTAAGTATCTAGTTAATTGAGATTATATTTTTATTCTAGAGAGCAATCTTTATAAGAAAAATTGCTGTTAAATGATAAATGATATTTATTTCTGTAAATAGATTATAAAATAACACTTTTACACGTCAATTGTTGTTGAGCGTAACACTTTTTGTGAGGGTTATCTAAGTTATCTAATGACTTTTTCGCTTTTGGTGAGACGAGAGAGTGTTAGAGTCATACTCACTAAACCACTTCGTTCCTACCTACTCCTGTTTCGAGCTTGAGCCTGAGGTGCGGCCGTTCGGAGTAACACTTGAGAACACGTATAAATAATCAGGATTTTTCAACATTTCAAAAATCTTTTTTAACTGTTTGACCTAACCTTGTTACCTAACAAACAAATTATGAAAAACGGTAAACTAGCAGACGTACCTATCACCTGATGGTAAGCAATCGCCGCCGCCCATGGACACTTGAAACACCAGAGGCGTTACAAGTGCATTGCCGGCTCTTTGGGAGTTAGAAATTTAAGGGTTGTTGTTCGGGGGGAATTGGGCCTCCAGCTACGAAATCATGTCTGGATAATCTTGATAGATGGACTTTCAATATTTATTATGTCACCCATAAAAATAGCAACTCATGGATAATGAAATATTAAAAACAAGAAACGGGACACAATAAAATTATGGTCATTTATTCTGATGTATGAATTTTCCCATTATGAATGAAGAATGAATCTATTTTAAGTTTTCAATATCACACATTTTATATATTGCCATAAGCTCGATTTCGTTTTAACTTTAAAAGATACAAGTTCATGTTATTATAATTCATTTCTTTCGGTTATAATTCAATATTTTCTAAAACAGTGACTAGCCACCAACGAATGTCTTTAACATTTTAAATAACTGTGATGACAGATGATAAGTTTGACACCTGTGAATGGTAGGAATTGTGGCAAACCTCCTTTTAATCAGAATTATTCATAAGCAATAAAACCGGCCGACTCGCACAATCTGACTCGCCCATGAAGGGTTCCGTAGCAGCAAGTATAGGACATAATATAAAAGTTAATAAATATACTTAGTTTTACATAGTGTTTGTATGAACGACAAACTTATATTTGCGTTTTTTGAAAATGTTTTAATTCTTAAAAACTAATAATGATATCTGGTTCAAACCAATTTTCGTTGTAAGTTTCTATTGAAATCTACGGCATATATTTTTTTTTAGCTCTCTTATTTTAAGAGTTAGAGGGGGGAGGGACACTTATTTTTCCACTTTGGAAGCTTGTAACTTTCAAACGATTAATTTTGACGAAAAATGGTTCTAGGAACCATAATGTCTTTTTTTAAAGTCTTATCCATAGACACCCATTACGGATAGGTTAGCTGAATTTTTTTTTACCAGTTCCATGTGTGTTTTAAATTTATTAAGTTTTATTCAATATTCGAATAGCGGTTATGTATATGTAATATGCTTTCAACTATGATGCCCAACAGTTTTGGAAATAAATGGCTGTGACATACGGACGGATAGACCGAGAGACAGACATGACGAATCTACTATAAGGATTCCGTTTTTTGCCATTTGGCTATGGAACCCTAAAAACGCCTCTATTGTTTTTTTTGGAGGTGTCATCCAATGACTTCTCGCGTCTTGGAGAAAGTGGAAGTGTCAGACTGACTGACACTTCCACTGACTACTTCTGCTTTCCGCCGAAGGCCCGGCAACCCACTAGGTCTTCCGTAGCTTCGTTCGGGCATCGACCCCTGGGAGCTTACTCTTGAATCTAATTCCCATCGATCGAAATTAATATTGTGAAATTTCGTACCTACTCTTGAATTGCTACAGTAGCACCTATTCCCACTGCATCCATATTGCGTGGATCTTGAATGAAGTAATGGTATTGAGTTTAGGCTTTACATTCAGTACTCTGAATGCCATTTTAATAACTACATACAATAATTGGGGATGTATAGTTTTGACATTGAATAATTATTTAAATTTTAATGGATTGTAATTGGATTAACATTGATTTCAAGAGCAAGCGCCCTGGTCGGGCGTCGGCCCAATAAACATCCCTTCTTCCCGCTACTGTGGTGGTTAATGTTAACGATGAATGTATTTTGTTTCAGAATGCCAATCCAGGCGCCTCAATGGACGGATTATTTGAACTGTCCAGTGTGCTGCCGCGAATTTGGCGCTCCACCCCGCAGTCCCATTAGCCTTGGGTGCGGACACACACTATGTAGACACTGCCTCAAACACTTACATAGAAAGCAATGCCCGTTCGACCAGGTAAGCACACATATATGTCTATTATGTACAATCAATATGTTCAGAAACTCGAAGATTCAACATTAAACTAACCTTATTAGAGAGTCTCATAAAATACAATTATTAATGTAAATATTCTATCAGTGCCATGCTGCCTGAGTTCAGCTTCCGTTTCTTCACTATTATAAAGATTCTATCAAAGGTCGCCAAGAGATGACCAAGGTTGCTCCACATAGCTGCTGGTTGATAGAATAAATCAAGTTACCGCAATTAAGTCTTTATTACTTACCTACTGGTGACTTGATCATTGTCGGTTGGTGTAATAGTTGGTTATTAGAGCTTCTGTGTGAGATGCAGTTTCTTTGTTGATTAAACGTTTGTCTGAACTATGGTTGATAGTGACTTTATGTAAACGTAGTTAAGGAAAAACCCCCTGTAGTGTTGCGGGTGTCCATGGGCGGCGCTGATCGCTTACCACCAGGTGACCCGTCTGCTCGTTAACTATAAAAAACCATAAAAAAGCAACAAGATTTTTGTAAGAGTAGTTGTGTCCTTTTCACGACTGTGGGAAAACTTGCACTTTATTTTTTGACCCATTAATTTTAATGGCACTGTAAAGTGTTACTGTGTGTAATTGTAACTTTTAAATGAAAAATGAAAATGAAATAATATGTCAAAGTGTAATTGGAAAAACCAAGGAAAAGGTTATTTTTAACTAAAAAGAGGTTTTTGGATTGTTAATTAATGTTTAATTAACAATCCAAAAAAGCGATCCGAAAAAGGGATAATGGCTCAAGTTTACAACGCGATCAATACAGAAATTGAATTCAGATCCAAAATAAAATGTAAGAGAGGCTTTCGTGTTTATAAATAGGATTAAATCTCCAAGCCACCACGGGTTAAGTGCCTAGAGTCTACGCTCCGTGAAGTTTTTCGTGATCTGCTATTTTTTGATTTCCCTATAAAAATCTTTGGAAATAAAAGTAACAGCTATTGAATTTATGAACTTACCACAGATCGCAGTTCTGAAGATACTGTAATACTGTCAGCAGTTATTAAAATTTTCATTTTGATGTAAACTTCATATAAAATTTATAAATATATCGACAGCTTGGTGAGCTAGACAACAGTTTCTCGATACGTCTGCAAAAATTTCGTTGATATTAAAACATACTGACCGTAGGTTCAAGTAAGGACATTTCATAAATGTTTTATGTATAAGTATCTTCTCCGAGTAAACAACCTCCCCGCCGTTTTTAGATGCAGTCTGCTTCAAATTCCGAATAAATTAAGCAGAAGACAAGCTCTTTACAGACAGACGCATGTAAATTCTTCTAATGGCGTCACACGTGTCACTGCCGTCCCGTCCCGTGATATTGACCTCGAATATGTCTTCCTTCATTTACATTCATCCCATTTTCTTAGTTATGCTCTTCGATCAAGGTCAAATGGGAAAATGAGTCTATGAATGACAGGAAACTTTAGAATGTGCACAACAAATGCTGTAAAATAGTTAAGTCTTCATAAAAATAGGGCGTATAAGCGTAAAGACTGTAACCGTCACTTTAATGCTGTATATTCACAACACGTGCTTCTATATTTGCGCCCTTGTTAGAAATTGTTTGATTTTCTAAGGATTGTGGCAAAATTTCGTAAACGTTCCCATACAAAGACGTTTATTTGTTAATCAAAATTTCTCATTTCCTCATACTTTGCCGAAAAGTTGCTGATAACTTACAAATACTCCCGTCTTGTTTCCCAATTAGCATATACTTGTACCGGCCCACAGTGGTTCATTTGAACATACTAGCTAGACAAAAGTCACATCCAAATTTCCAAGAACTAACTATCTATATACGTAGCCAATATCCCCACTATCCCGGATCTAAGAATTGTTTTTTCTATCACTGATGAGCTAATTAGGGCTGTTATACAAATAAAGTGTAAGTAAAGTGTTAACTAGTTGCAATTTCGCTTCTAACGAGACATCCTAGTGGATTTTATACTTGTGAATTTTAAACTGTGATGGATTTTGTAGCTGAAGGTATGTACTTTTTATTTAGATACTTAAAGTACCTATAGTTTTTCCCCACTATTTACAAAACGTCCAATGTTGCAAAATTTTGATATTTTTTCGTCGTTTTTAAAGTGTAATTGACCAGAAACTATCTCTCCCCTCTTTCCCCCAGTTTGATTTTTTTCTATATCATAGCTATATGTATTAGCTTTTGATTTTTAGTAGTCATAAAATTCACAAAAAAATTACAACCATGTTTTTTATTGGATTTTCTAGACATCGAAGTAACAATTTCAAACATTGAATTTTCGGAAGAATGGCGTAAATACCCAAAATAATATCGTACCAGTGCATTATATCAATATATAAGGAACAGACACGGCCCATAGAGTACCAGCGATGATTCTATTAAAAAGTTAAGGAACCATATCAGCAGAAATTCTTCAAAATTTGCTGAAAAATGTTAAAGTTCTGGAGGCAATCATGAACGCTTCTTGTTCAAACATTCTACTTACTTGGCAGAAGATTTCTGAGAGTGACTGCCCACCACTCCAAACCCTCAACATCCACTCTGGGTCTTCCTACTAAAACCTTTGAAGATCTGAGTGATTACTTCACACAAGGTTGAAGTTAAAAAATGACATCTTTGAGACGAAAATGACAAAGCAAATGTGAAACAGCGTTCAGCTCGAAGCCAAGATAGGTTTAACTCGGAAATGGGTTTAATAGTCGATAAACCAAAGCCTGGATTCGGGAATACTAATATAATAATAATGGAATAATGATGGAAATAAATGTTCTAATGTTTAAGTTTTACAATTAATTATAACTACAATGGATGTATCCTAAATTTGGGTAGCTTCTGAATGTTAGTTCTGTCTATAATATTGAAGCTTTAATTTTTTTTTTTTTTTTTACTATTTACTAATTACAATTTTAAGAATGTAAGTACTTTAAGGCAATTTGATACAACTTAGGTACCTAATGAGATCCTATTGTGCAATTAGTAGCTATGATATTAGTCATTGAACCATAATACATGTTGTTACCCCTTTTATACTACCTATTGAATTTATATTTACGTGTCTTAATTACACACTTTATTTGATAATTTTTGTATTCTAAAATACCCCTAGTTACCTACCCATCGCCTTTTATTTGGGTGTTTTGCACGAATTACGTAATAAAACGTCACATGAAAGCCGTATAAGACAAAAAACATCAATAAATAATTTTGTCCAGCTAGCATGTTCAGGACGAATGCGCGGCCACGTGTTCTAGCATGCCAATTGAAGGGGAATGAGAGGGGTCTGCGCGTGGAAGGACTCGGTTGCTTAATCCTGTTCTGGAACGCTGTTAAAATGTTCCCCTAGCGGCTCAGTATTTTTTCGGATTCGAACCAGTTAATAACGGTTCTAATTAAGTATTTTTGCTTCGGGTGTTTTGGTCTGTTTCCGTGTCTGTTGATAAAAGTATAGATAGTTTAATTTGAGCGTCAAGGCTAATTTATAGTAATCGATTTTTAAAGTCGTCCTCCGTCACGCACTGGCTAGCCATGGGTTGTCTACTGCCGATACATTACCTACATGCTTGGGCATGGATATACACTTGGCTGATCAAGTTCTACAGCAACTATCTCATGAATAGAATACTCCGCGTAAGTATCTACGCATATAGTTCCAATTTTCCGAAACCGGGTACGTTACAACAACCTTCCACCCCTAATCCGCGATGTTTAAAGAAACCCTTCATAGTTCATTGCTACTATTTGTGTATTGATATTGTCATATAATAATATGTTTCAATGCCCGTTTGTTCTATTTTCAGTTTATCTATTAACAAGTGTTATTTTGATTTGTTAGAACTTAACGTTCACTATGTAGTAACAAATATAAAATAAAGCCTAAACTGGCAAATTATGTACTCCGTCTAGTTTATTATTACTAACTTGGGAGCAGCCGACGACGGCTTCCCACGCACAGCGCTGAAACCTAAACTTAACCTTAACAGTGTTGTGTTACCTTGGGTTGCTAAATTCAATAACTAAAAAAAGATTCTAATACCTTGTGAATTCGTACATTTACTACAATAGCACAAGTTACTACATTATTTTTAATTTTTATAAATAAGAATTATCAATTTTTGGAGCCCAAGCTGCAATATATTTATATTGCAGGAGGCTTAAAAATGAAATCGTATTAAGTACATAGAGCGCTTATTAGAGAGCTTATTAGATTAATTTCCTTGACTTGATTAATGTTCTGACGAAGTCGAAGCATGTAACTGATTACCCAGGCCAACAAAATTAAAATGGTTTATGCCACACAGGCTTTATATTGACTGTGCGTGAACTAAATTTTGACATCATATTATGTTACACATTGAGTTCTCTATTCTATTATAGAGAGAAATCAGAAAACGTGCTTAAACGCTTGTTCACTCATAGCTCAAAACTAACAAACGAAAGAGCATCAAGTTTTTGTATTAAATAAAGCTTGTGTTGATTTTTTTACAATATTGACAACACCTTTTGTCATTCGCAAATAGTGGAGTGTCTGGAGCATTCAAAACCGTAAAATTAGAACTGTAACTGTCTTGTGATGTTTGTGTCGTCATTTAATGTTATTTGTTCTAAGTTTCCTGGATCAAACTCCTGTTTCCCCTCGAATTGCACCGAACATTTTCCAAATGTGTTGCTTTGAACAAAACGTCGTAGTTGGCCAAATACGTCTCACACACTAGAGATGTGAATGCCATTAAAAAAAAAATAGAACTCGGATTAGAATTATAGTGAAGTAGCAGCCCATCCATCCATCAGAATAATATCTTTTGAGATGCGGATATTTTAGAAAAAAAATATATTTTTATGTTTAACTCCTTTTTTTTCATTAATTATTCTTGTATTTTTTATTGAATTTGGTTTTGGTTGGTTGGTTTTATTTTATTTTTATTATCATAATTATGTATAATTTAATTTAATATAATATAATTTTGCAGGTATGTTATATTGTTTTGTTTGTATGTGTTTTATTTTATTTTATAGTAGTTTCCGCCCGCGACTCCGTCCGCGCGGATGTCGGTCTTCACGTGGATGTTTTATTCATATTAAAATCCGTACACATTACATTAATAAATGTCTTTTTATTGAATGACTCGTTTTGTTCCTCGTGTAAGCGTACGAAGAAACGCAGATTGTCGCGATGAAAACAGGCCTTGGGTTTTTTTAATTATTTTTATTCCCTAATTTTTATCCGCAATTTTATCAGAATAATAGTTAAGTACCCAAGGGTTCCTATTTTCATTGCATAATTTTGATTAATTTACATTTCTTGTACATTGATGAAATTGAGTGGGGCAGGATCTGGCATTGTCATTTAAAAACATTTGTTTTTTTGCCATAGCCATATGTGTCTTTCGTTCCTCATTAAGTGTCTAAATACAAAGTTTCACTGTTACAGCTTTGAAAATGACTAATTTACATTATGAACATTCATCCCCTATTCTTTGCAATAAAAAGTATCTACCCTATGTTGTTTCTCAGGGTCTAATGTATCTTTGTACCAAATTTCATCATTATCGATTCACTGGTTTAGGCTAGAAAGCGTAACAGACAGACAGACAGACAGACAGAATTACTTTCGCATTTATAAAATTAATAATTAAAGTAAGGATTTTGAGTAACTCTGACAATGATATCTTTTTAAATATCTATTGGACCCAAATACGGCAAGGCCCATAATAATTAAGGAGATCCCTCTATAATTGAGCTACTGCTGTTGAGCTCGCGTTAGCATATAGTAGTAAATTACTGACAGTGATGAAAAGTTTGCAAAAATAAAAAAGTGATCGTGATATCGATCGACGGTCGCGGGCGGAAGCTAGTAAATAAATAAATCCCGGCTTCGCGCGGACATATCTATATATATGTTACGGTAAATCTGATTAATTGAAAATTATTAATATTTTTTCTAAATTATTATTAAGTACCACATGTTTTGGTAAATGTGAATAATCGATCGAAATTTATCACTTTTAGTAGTGATTATTAATAATTCACGACACATATTGGTGAAAGTAATAAAATAAATATAAACCCTATGTTTTTGACCAGCATGTATTTATTTATAATATTAAACACCTTCTTACGATTATATTAATTATAGATCACACAAACAAGGTTACTTGTACTTGCTTTAAACCGAAAGGACAACAAATTCTGCGCGCGCCTCAAAGAGCCATCAGATCACCACAGATGGGGCCCAGTAGGGCTGATGCCTGATCCGGAGCTGCGGACTACCTAGCGGGTTTACCGGGGCTCCGGCTCGAAAAGCAGGAGTAAGAACGGGGTGGTTTTTAGTTAGTAAAAGTCTGACACTCCCTCTCGCCTCGCCAAAAAGGGCACATTTATCACAAAATTAACAATAAAATTCTTTTAAAAATCTAATTACCACCAAACTTATGCAAAAAAGTCTATCGTGGTACATAAAATTGTAACAAAAATTAAATTAAATAATTATTGTTTCATTAACAAAATCAACACGAATCCTAAAAGCAATAATCAATAATCATATTTGGTTTGCCTGTAAATCTTCTGTAGCACCTATAACGGCGCATTCCAATAAACTACCGATCGGTAAATTTGCTTACGAGCCGTAGAATTTTGACATAAGCTCCATACAAAATGTGTCAAAATTCTACGGCTCGTAGGCACATCTACCGATCCGTAGTTTATTGGAATGCGCCGTTAATGCATCAAATTAAAATTTTAAAAGTATTATCACAGAATTCAACAAATATTTGTTGTGTAAGTACAATATATTGCCTTTTAAATTGAAATAAAAATAACATCTTAGCCACTTATTACATTTATCACTACTGGGGTAAAATTATTAATAATAAGCGACAAATGTGATTAATTTATCACTTTTACCTCGAGTTTCGGTAATTATTAATAATAGTATTTAATTATTAATAATTTTCAATTATTCACTCTTACCGTAACATATATAAAACTCTTCCGTTACTGAGTGACTGACAGACAACGCACAGTCGAAACTACTGGTCGTAGACAGCTGATATTTGGAATGTAGGTTCCTTGGGATTTGTATGGGAGCACTAAGAAAGGATTTTTGGAAATTCAACCCCCAAGGGGGGGATAAGGGGTAAAAACGTTTCTATGAAAAATCTTATTCCTTGGGTTTATAAACTTGAAACTTGACATGAACACGTACATAGGCAAGTAAATATGTTTGACATTATAAGTTTTTTCAAACTACCCTCCAATCGTGATTTAGGGGTGCGATTGGGTGACTGATTTATTAACGCACAGCCGAAACCGCTCGGTATAGGAGTCTGAGATTTTGAACAGAGGTTCCTTTAGTAACATAAGTGAGCACTAAGAAGGGATATTTGAAATGTCAACCCCCAAGGGGGGAAACGGGATAAACTGAGCCGGGGCTGCGGGAAAGTTCTAACGAGATACCGTGGCCCCGGAACGCAAAGGGCAACTGAAGGAACGAGGTGGGTTTTAGTCAGTAAAAGTCTGACACTCCCTTCCGTTCCACCCAGAGCGGGAGAGGTCATTTGATGATTTCCCATCCTTAAAAAAAAGACTTTGTATGACAACTTTCAGTCGTCTCTTTAACATACATAATAACATACATAATTATGTACATACATGCATAACATTAATAACATCACGCCTTTAAATCCCTATTTTGTGTTAACACTACCCATACAAACAGCTAAAAGGAAACAAGTGAAGAGACAAAATTTGTCCGCATCCATTTTCACCTAAATTCTTAACGTTAATGAGATTTACTTTTTATTATCAGGTCAACCTAATAGCCTCACATGTACGTATAACTTCGTAAGAATTTTCTTTCAACTCCTAACCGTTGAGGAGTTGTACCTTCCATCATCAGCTCATTCACATGGGATGATGACTATCAGACGCAAATACTTAAACAGATCTATGAAATTGTCAAAAACGTAATTGCCTGTAAATTTGAGGTTTGCCCTTGATTTCCCTGGAATACCATCATCAGATCCTGACTAGGTAACAACGGGACCAACTTGAAAGTATACTCTACCGAACAAAAAAAGAATCACGTAAATCGGCCCTGTCGAGATCATTAAAAAACGCTATATATAACCGAATTACACGTGGGCGAAACCGCGGGCGGAAAGCTAGTTTAATAATATAATAAAAGAAAATACACAATGTTTAACAGTGAGTTTGAAAAAAAATAACATTCCTTGAAAATAAAAACAAGATATTAATTTTGTTTTTGTGAACAAACTTTTTTTTGTATCTTTTTGTTTAAACATTTTTTCTTTGTTTAAACAAATTATTATAAAAAAAATGTTTTCTATATATTTTCACTTTAAAAAGTAATTATTTTTAAGTATAAGTATGTTAGATCTTACTTGAGTAGACATATAGAAACATTTTTCAAAGATACTTGTGTATAAAAATAGCAGTAGGGATCTTGAACAAACAGTTATCACGTTTAGCATAAGCATTGAGAAAAGTCTTCCACTGTAGATATGTACTTTCTTTTTTATATGACAATGCGCCATAATTGACGAGAGGCGGAGGATCCATTGAGACCAGCGATGAATTGGGTCAGCGCAGCGTCTTTAGATACTCAGTAACGTCTCAGTCAGAGGTTTGTGCAGTATAGTTATTGGACACGTTCTTTGTTGACCATCTGGGGTGTTCGGATACCTACTAGGACGAATCTCCAGTTGTCCAATCTGTTCGGTCTTCGGGACCTACGTTGCCTGGTTTTGTCGCAAGTATGGGACGACGCCGCGGCCGGCCAGGGAGGCGAGCACGGAGGAAAAGCTTTGAGTGGAGTGATGACCTACCAACTTTACTCGTTCGCTTGGAAGTTTGTACCTATACTTATTTTTATTTATAAAATTCAGTGTTCAGTCGGCTTTTACGTTCTTAGGCTCTGTTGCCTGCCACAGCTAGATGCTAGTTAATGAATTTTTCGCTTAACACGTGGTAGTGAAAACATACAAATGTTCGGAGTAACGGACGTGCGTCATATGGTTTTCGTCTGCTCTGTAATCTTTTCCCAATTTCGGGTAATCTGTGAATTGGATAGAAACATCCCTTGATGGATGATAACGACGTAAATGAACGTCGGCCACATCATCGCTTACCACAAGCTGAAAAGGTGGCCAAGCACCATCCTATTATAAAAAAGTACCTAAATACAATTTAATAACATTTACAATTTGTTTTCATTTTGATTAATTTAGATGCGAGTAACAAAGGTATTTTGATTAATACTACTCGGTAGTCCGAAAACGATTGTTTTATATCTAACTAGCAAACCCGGTGAATTCCGTTTCACCACCAATGATATTTTTTCCAGAATTTTCCTTGCTATAAACCTTACGGACCCCGAGACCTTTCCAATGAATGCAAAACCGTGTAAATTCGTTCTTGCATTCTGGACTTACAGCATCAGGAAGGAAAAACTCGACTTATTTTTATATTATACATTTTAATCCGCTTTACCAATTACGCGGCACACATTAAATAAAATTTCTTTTATTGTAGTTTACTTACTTAACTAAGTGAAACTTAAGTAGTAGTTAGAGGAAGTAATTTAATTACGTAGCAAGATGTCTGCTAAGCGTACTTCGTAAGACGCAATGAGCAGTCGCCTTGAACGTTGGGGGTTGAGGGTTGCTACAGACCTTCATTCCTGAACTCTTCGAAGTTGCTCCATAGAACTAGTGGAAGTTTTGCTCTCTGAGGGTTGCGGTATAGATTGCACCTAACATAACCGTTGTATACTGATAAAAAGTTGTAAATAACGACGTATTGCCCAAATTATAATAAATACTACAATTCTACCGATGCTAATCACTACAAAAGCTGATATTATGTTTTGTTTCGATCTTTTATCATATCCGAGGACTAATATCTTTTTAGCATTTGTATTGCATAATTGATGAATAATTTTAAGCCTATAAGCTGTTTTGTTATACATAAACTTACCTAATTGCCCTGAAAAAATAATTTCATGCAATTTCTTTTGACTTGCGAAATTTCACGATCAGCCCTTGCAAAATCTTCCACTTATAACGTGCTTTATATTATGTTTTATTACATCGCACCGACTGAGATCGCCGTATTATTGAACGGTTGAACGTAATAGGACCTCTTAAGATCACTTAAGATCATTCACTTTTGAATAGCTAAACCGCAATACATTGTTGGGTTTATACTTAGGTACACTTACCCATAGTCCGTTTAGCACAAAAAACCAAAACGTGGCATGATATAGACGTCTATTGCTGAACTAAATGGTGGTTGTCTAATACCCGCACTTGGGAGAAGACTGCAGTTAGGTCACTAAAATATTAAAGTATCCCACTGCCTGTCTTTAGGTAGGTCGCTGTTTTTGGAAATGCCATAAACCACGTAATATATGCTGCACCTAGTCTGATGCTTAAGGTTTCATCCAACCAAGACTATTCAAGGTTACAGCGTAAGTCAACCTAGATTTTTTAAAGCATTGTAGTGTACGAAATGTGTGACTGGCTACAAAACCCAAAAGTTATACCGTTCCACACGGTCGAGCTTATAGAAAACTGGCGCGAAGCAACGCTTGCATTGTTTTTTCGCCATCTAAGTGAAATTACCGGACGCCCAATCCTTTGGTATGTATACTTAATTGTGGGAGAACCTTGCTTCGACTCGAATGTTTGAGCCATTCAATCCAGTTGAGCCGGCTCACCGGAACCGGATTGATACAAACACAACGAGGGCATTCTGTTAGGTTACCGGAGGCCCAATTATTCCCCTCGCCTAACAACCCTTAAATTCCTACCACCCAAAAGGCCAGCAACGTAGTTGTAACGCTTCTAGAGTTTCGGGTGTCTATGGGCGGCGGCGATTGCTTACCATCAGGTGATCCGTCTGCCTGTTTACCGGCTTCAACCATAAAAACACTTACGAAGCTGCGGGCTCTAGGGCCATAATAGAGACACAAATTGCTTAACTTACCTGCAGTCTGTCAAAGAAATGTTCTAAGAACACAGACCTGACGTAACGGTCATTTTTTACTAGCTTCTACGACTGTTGGTAGCAATAAATCTTATGGCCCACCTAATATTAGGCGGTAAACGTATCCTAATCTTTGTTCATTTGCATTTTCCTGGGTGGAAGGCTTTCTAAAAATGATGGAAACGAAACAGCTCATTAAATTAATATTGCTCCTATATGTGAAGTTGATATTAATTTTGTTAAAATAAGCGAAATTATGAAAAGAAGAATGACTATGACTAGACTGAATTAACGTCTGTTTATTTGAATCCTAAATTCATATATACTATAGAAGTCCTATAGAAGAAAAATTATAAATGTATAGCTCTCTATTATTATAAGTATTTCCGCCTCAATTCGCCAAAGAGAGATTTTTGATTCACCGATATCAAATACCTCTTATTTATGGGACATAATATTTATGTTCATCAACTCCATCAGCATTAACGTAATAGGAAATTGAAAATACACCACTATTGTCCTCAAACTGCGTTTCCAAACATTTATAATTATGGACCCTAAAACGAAAGTAGAATGGTTTGTTTTTTGTTATTGTACTATTGAAGTCGGTGACCATTCTATTTCGAAATTTTGACAGTCCCTGGTCAGACCAGATGGTATCGTTTCGGGTCGCGCGTCTTCTTGTGGTATCGAACCGAGAAAATCGTCTTCCGTGTTGTGTGTTTAAAAGTGTATTTCATCTTCGTTAATTATGTTACAATAATCAAACTGTACATACTTAAGGACATACTGGTAATTATGCGGAACTTCGCGAAATTCAACTGCCTATTTACGGCTATGCAGGTTTTCTATAGTTATTATCTTAAATCTTACATTAGCCCTCCCAGTTAACTTTTATAATAACCTAATCGACTTTTTCCTAATTTTTTTTAACATATCTTCATAATTGAATTACTGTATTTTATTCCACAAAACATGTAATATCTACCCTATCTTGCGATCTTTACAAACTTTACTTTCTTTCTTTTTTGTTTTACGAGAGACGTTTTTTTTAAAAGCGGGGCTTTTATTGAAATAAAATCCATCAACCCTCCGTACAAACCGGTTAATAAAACTGCCTAATTTATTAAACCCATCCAAGCATTCAAGGGCTTTGATTGCAGTACGGGGGTTAACAGAGCCGAGTTTTGCCGTCGGCGGCTTCGTCCTATCATTTATTCTACTATTATTACTGTGTACAATTGCGAAACACCTAATATTACAAGTACTTTCTTCTTATTTGATTTAATGATTGGTACATTTTTAAGCTTTATAATATGTAAATAGACTTTATAATAATTACTATAACCAATTTACCACTACCTTGTTAGTTCTATGATCTAGGAACTTAATGTCAAAAACTTTGATCGATCCAAAAATGTTGGATTAGATCAGGTATTGATTTTAGCCGTTAGTAATATAAAAATAAGTATTTTTTTTAAATCGTCTCACGTGTTACTTCTTTCATTTAATGATTTCTGATTAGTTTTCAATTTTCTTCTAACAATATCTAGTGTGAAAAGTGAGAGCATTTCTTAATTGTTGTGAGTGTTATAACTGTATATTATCTTAAGGCTAATCGATATTGGATGGAAGGCTAAAATATGAATTTAATATTACGATATTAAAAAAACTCCATATATATACTCAAAAACATTGTTAACAAACAAATACATACTACTATTATGGTGGTAGTGGCGCCACACACACGCTCCGGTATACTTGCACACGTCTGCAGTCCCGGTGTACCGTGCAGGTATACGCTACGTGTGTGGCACAGAACATCAAAAGCTTTCATTTAGCCGACCCTCATTCTATTTTAACGAAGGGCTTATTATTTTGAAGGGCAAATCAGGATTTATTAAAAGTAGCTACGTATGTATGAGTGGTCACTAAGGGAGATTACGCCTTGCAACCTAATATAGCTAAGTCAAAAAGCATCCCGTTTCACAAAGGGGAGATTTAATGGGGTCCGGACAGATGGTTGCGAATCAATAGGTCTCGTACCAAAACACACGAATTTAATGAACTCGTCGCGAATATCTTGTTTTACCTATTTGAACGACTTCAAAAAAGAACTATAAGTATGTCCCTGTACGTATTTATATATATTTTTTTTTTATTATTTATTATTTACACAAAATACACAATAATACAATAAATAACAAATAGCAACCAAAAAACCACTAAGGTTTAGAACCGTGCTTTAATGCTCATTAAATTCGATTTTGTATTGTAAGTGTTTATGTTGCTTAAGTGGTCCCATTCTTATTGGCAACAAGTCAAGATCTGATAATGGAATCTTAGAGAAACCGAGGCCAGCCCTCGAATGCTGTGGATATTAACAATAGTTTTTGAATTTTATAATTTTTGAAACTATTGAGTCACGTGACGTGTGAATGGTTATAATCAACCTAAAACGTTGAACTTAAAAAAAGACTTACTACAAGTATCTAGTAGTTTTAGTTATTTTGTACAGCTATATTTGTTCTACGGCTATAATTCAGATTTTATTAAACGCCGTTTATTTTCTATGATAATACGATTCATAGGTTTAGGTTCCTATTTCGGAAATGTCATAAGCTTTCGAATACTTCGATTATGAGTCTCTTAATCTGTGTCAAAGTTGGTTATTGCAACAAAAATTGCACGTTTGGTAAATTGCCTTTATACATAGATCTCAGACATTTTGGTTTTATTGTCCTGCAGATTAAAGACAATTTTAATATCTTTAATAGGTATTCCTACAGCATTCAACTGCACTGACTATTTAAATGTAATATTTTGTGCGCCCAAGCTATCTTGCCATAATTTCGTTTGATATCTATATATATTAATACGTGATGCAAAAACTTTGGACCCCTTTTTACGAAAATTGCGCGGACGTAGGAGCATAAAATTTGGTACACTTATAGTTTATGTGTAGGAGAAGTTGCGAACGAATATTTTTCAAAAATAATGCTTATAAAGTACATTAAATCATCAATAAATAAAACATTACACACACTACCATGCATAGTATCTGATCGTATTTGACAAAACGCCAAAATCGACAGACATTGCGATGATATTCTCACGTCTCATATGAATAGAGTTTTCCTGTTCATGATACGCCGGAATATATTAATTTGAATTTTACAAAACTAATAGCAATTCGTTAAATAAAAATTATCCTTGAACGTATGTTAATTGGTATTGTAAATTAAATCGTATATGGTCGAATTTCGACCACTAGCCGACCACTAGTACGATTTAATTATAGGAAGATACCCATTTCGTGTTCGATTACAAATGTTTTCCATCACGTGTCGTTCAAACTGTACTGATAATTTCCCCTCCTGTGTCGATGTGTGCGTGTGATGTACTCATGCGACATGGAGTCCTCACTAATAGACGAACGGAAAATTAATCCATATACGAGGGCGAACGAACAATAATACCTATGCTCCATAACCGAGTACTCTTTTTAATGACCTTTTGTGTTATTAATCTGAGCGTGTGCATCAAATTATGTATTTCTTAATCATTCCCCTATAACTACATACTTTGTAATCCGAAACAGACACGTGGGGACAGTAACGTACGTAGGGTATTCCAGTATTCTATTATTACTGCCACAATGGGGCATCCGAAACATAGTCCATTGAAACAGATTTTGTTCAAAAGGACTAAAGAGGTTGATTCTATATTCCATAGTAATAAGTATTGCAAAAAATACAATCCTGGCAAAACAATGAGAAAAGTTCTAAAGTGAACAATAAGAAAAATTCTTATTTTTTCCATAATTCAGTATCCAGTGGTAGCCAATTTTAAAAGGTCTTGGTGGGATCTTAAATTTTAAACAATGAAACAATAGATATATGTAGTACTAGCTTCCGCCCGCGACTCCGTCCGCGCGGATGTCGGTCTTCGCGTGGAATTTTTATTTCTCCATTCTGAGTAACTCTGACAATGACATCTTATAAATATCTATTGGACCCAAATACGGCGAGGCCCATAATAATTAAGGAGATCCCTCTATTGAGCTACTGCTGTTGAGCAGAATAAAACTGAAAAATAAAGATTTTTTTTCTACGTATTTTTCCAGGATAAGAAGTAGGTATCCTATTTTATGCCCAGGATAATAAAGTATAATTATACCAAGTTTCATCGAAATCGAACCGTTAGTTTTCACGTGATGCCTGAACATATATAGACAGACAGACAAAAAAAAATTAATCACATATTTGGGCTTGGTATCGATCCAGTAACACCCCCTGCTATTTATTTTTTCAATATTTTCAATGTACAGAATTGACCCTTCTACAGATTTATTATATGTATAGATAGTAGACTTCGTACTTGTAATAGTCTAGTGTTTCTCCCGCAGGCTGTGATCCAGGTCGACCCGGAAGATTTGGTGGTGAACACGGCTATACTGCAGCTCGCGGGGTACACACCGCCGGCGCAGCCGTACCACCCACCTTCCATACAGGCGCTCCCCGATCATGACAAACAGGCATACGACTGCATTGTCAAATGTATGGAACACCTCGCGGTTTACCTCAAGTATTGCGGCAATGGTGAGTATTAAACACTCTTTGTTATAGAAGTTTCTGGAGTAGTAAGTGATGGGACTGCTGGAGTCTGGAAAGTGCTCGAGTGGCAATTACAGACCATGAGCATCATTCATTCATCCGTCAGGCCGTCAGGCAGACCCTAGCTAGTAAATCAGCCATCATAACCGTCGACAATACCTAATATTTTGATGATCCAGCACCAATGTAAAATAGAAAAATGCTTCATTACGTCAACGATTTTTTTATCTGATCCTCTACCACCTCTACTCTTGGTCTCCCGTATGGAAACTTTTCTCAATTCTATTTTGGAGTGTGAATAGACAATCTTTTTGAAACTAAATATTTATGAGCAAATTAAATGTGTAACGCAACTGAACATTTCAGTAAAACTCTGCTGAATAGGCATGTAAATGGCATGTAGAAGAAATAGCAAAACTACACTCACTTTAATTGGGGTTTAGTCCGTCAAAATTCTCAGTAATAGCACGGTGCGCGGTGCATCGAATGTCTACATTGATTATAACCAATTAAAACTACACCAGTTGTAAATACATACATACATTTACCTATAACAGGTGTGGTCTGATATTGCGATTATTATGACAGATAGTATAATAGCTACAGTAGCTGCTTTATACAAGACGGGCATTTATTAAGTTTCACTCACAATTAATCTGCACTCAGGATTTTGCTATGAACGCATTATGTCGGTAGGTATTCCCTGAGATAAAAGGCTACTATGAGTAATCAAGTTAGTGTTATGAAGTAAGTCTGTAGCTAATTTCCTCTTTCCTCTTGTAATAAATGTACATTTTATATGTAGTCTGAGTCATATCTGGGATGATGAAATATCGTGTCGGAGTTCCTCGAATTCTTGCAAGAAAAGGAAAGCAAGAAAAAGACTACGTTCATAATATTCTTATAATATGTACCTACTGTTTACCGTGCACTTCGTAGTGAGGGCTGTCTACAGATTTATGTAGCCCAAATGCTTTGTTAGAACCACGTTTTAAGATCAATACCATAATCGGATTCAGTTTGACGATGTTGACTCAATGAATGAGTCCGAGTTATCATTTAAATATTATGATTGTACAGACGAATATACCATGTCGTTGTTTGGGTTCATCCATATTACACCCGATAGGTAAAGTATATTTAAAGCGTACGATGGAAAAATGTATTTTAAAGTTATAGTACTTATATCTATGTTCTTCCTTACGTTTTTGCTTTTAAAAGAACTTGTGGAATAATAACGTCGGCGTTTGAGAAGCATTGTCATCCAGAAACTTAGGCAACGAACTTTGATGTCTACTTGGGATCCTGATTTTTTAATGTATTTACCGTGCTCCCTCTGAAATTCGCAGACGGAGGCAAACTCTTCCAACTAAAACACGTACTTATTTTGTGATGTGAACTACAAGTTTTAAGCTTTACTGAAAATATCCCTGTTAAGTAGGTATTTTGTTTTATAAGTATTCTGTTTTATCTGTTTTAACATCTCGCACTTTCTCCGTGACTACAAATTAAATAGTTAGGTATGTACGGGTGTCAACATGGTCCTTAAATCAGGGGACCTCAAATAAACTAGCAACCTACTGCAATGGAAAGGGACATGCTAAATATCATAATGTCTAACAGATTAAAAAAAAAGTCATTAGGAACAAAACAAAAACTACTGATGTAATTAACAAAATCAAAAGACTTAAATGACGATGGGCTAGTCACTTGGTAAGAGGACACGACAAATGGAGCAAAAGGGTGACATGGTAGTACCCAATTGAAGGCAAAAGGAAGAGAGGACCACAGAAAAGATGGGATGATGATATCAGACAAGTCACATGGCACAGAGTGGCTCAATAAAGAAAGGAATGGGAATGGTTGGAGGAAACCTTTGCCAACTTTTTTTATTTATTTTTTGAGTGGGGAAAATCATCCTATGACTTTTCCCGCTTCGGGTGAGGCGAGAGGGAGAGTCAGACTCTCTTACTGACTAAAAGCCACCCCGTTCCTACCCCTGCTTCTCGAGCCGGAGCCCCAGTAAACCCGCTAGGTAGTCCGCAGCTCCAGATCAGGCATCAGCCCTACTGGGCCCCATCTGTGGTGGTTTGATGGCTCTTTGAGGCTCGCAACGCAACGCGCCGCACGCACGGGTCTGGTTCTGGTCGGGCGGCGAGCTACCCTTGCTCACCGTCCGCAGACCCGCACTTACGGTGGCCGGAGATCGTCTCGCGATCCCCGACGCCCGGAGTGTCTCTCGCGACGGCTGGGGCGTGAGGAGGTTCGTTCTCTCACGCTCCCCGCCTCCTCCTTAGCTAGCATGACTGCTTCGCAGGAGGAGACGGCATCCCAGTCCCCCTCGCTCCGCACCATGCTCTGAACCAATGCTGGACGCGAGTGCCACCTTTGCCGACTGGCAAACAGATCTAGGAAAGATAACTAAGCAACAAATATTACTTTAAACTGTTTATTAAGTTTATGATTTCAATGTAAATTCTTTACATAAGTTTAATAAAATCTATTGTACTAAGTTAAGCGATCTGAATAAAGGGCTAATATTATTATCATTATGTTTGTCCTTTCACGGGTCCCGGACCTTTGGAAGGCGTACGAGGAGCGGAAGCCAGCTCACAAAGACCTGTTGAACATTTTTAATCTAAATGTAATGAGACATCAGTCGGCGATTATCCCTGTACGTACTATGGAAGTACACCAAAGGACAATCCACGGTTCATGCAGGACTATTGTGAGATATGGTAAAAAGAAATGATAAGGATATGGGTGTGGGTGGCTATGGAACAGTTAACCGGTTAACTATGGGGTACTATGGCCCCTGGCCTGACCAATATTGATACATACGGATAAACAGGCAGGCTAGCAAACTCAAGGCAACTCCAAGTTGAAGGCAACTCCACTCTTGCGAATCTCCACTGACTATACTCAAACCAGCCAGTTAAGGCAAGAATGAGGCAGGAGAGGTCTCTCCGGATAGTCACGGGTACCTACTAACCGGAATTGAAGAATAGAGCCTCTCCCGGCAGTCAAGTCCGTGCGGTCGCCACTGCGCAACAGCTCGCCACTAGCTGCCTTGCGGACTTATTTATTATAGACGACAGGTGTCTCAAATATGTAAGGATAATTAATAAAGGTCATTGGGCGGAAACCGACCCGGTCGCGGACACGAATGAAAATGATATCAAATGAAAGAGTATAAATTTATTTAACATTAGGTATGATTATTTTTTTAATCCATGGGACAAAAAAGTTAGAACCAAAAATAGACGAAATTAAGTCGCAACTTTGACATACTTCCCAAATCGATTAATGAAGCTGAAAATTGGCATAGATGTTAACTACATGATTATAAACAAAATGTCAAAAATCCCCATCGATTAGACTTTTACCAAATGAAATATTCAAGGTCAAAAGGTCAAAATTACGGTTTTTTCTATTTTTCTCGAAAAGGACAAGTTTTATCGTACAAATATGTTCAACAGAGTTGTAGATCTTACAATTTTTTACAAAAATGGTTCATCACTTTTACCTTTACGACTGTCCATTCGTGAGATATCGCGGTTTTAATGAAATAAAACGTATTTTATATAATACTCGCAGGGTTTTACTGCTGCTCGGCTCCTATTAATTGTAGGTAGCATGATGTTTTATAGCTTATAGCATAATTCGATAAATGAACTAATTAACAAAAAAAACACTTCGATTCGGACTACTAGTTCTGGAGATTAGCGTGTTCTATAAATTCTTCAGCTTAAAATATTAGTACTACTTTTCCGCAGTTTCAATCGATGCTGGCCTTCTATTAAGCATAGCCTAATGTTTCATTAATTATAACCTACCTCAATAATTAATGGACTATCAAACACAAAAGCAATAATTCGATTCGATGTTGTAGTTCTGGAGGTGTGCTCGTTCAAAGATACAAACTCTTAAGCTTATATATTAAGTTACTAAGTATTCCGGCGCTGTTTCAATCGCTCTGCTCAGTACTTGTAGACCATTATTATATTGTATTGAATAATCCATTCATCCAGGAAGCTTATAGGCTATAAAACATCACGCTATGATGATATACTAGGAGCCGAGCAGCGAGTAAAACCGCGGGAGTGGTACTTACGCGCTAATCTCCAAAACTAATACTGCGACTTTTTTTTTGGTTCTGGATAGTCTACTTATCGAGGAAGGTTAAGCTATAATAAAATATTACGCGACGGTCAACAGGGGCCGAGCAGCGGATGAGACCAAGCAGGAGTTTTACTATTATTTGAAGCTGAAGAGTTTGTTTGAACGCACTAATGTCTAGAACTACTGGTTCGCACCAAATTGTTATTTTTGTGTTGAATAAGTCCATGTATCGAGAAAGGCTATACGCTATAAAACATCTCGCTACAATTAATAGAAGTAGAGTAGCAGATAAAACTATGCGGAAGTAGTACTAATATTTAAAGCAGAAGAATTTGTTTGAACACGCTAATCTCAAGAACTATTGACCTGCATCGAATTATTCTTTTTGTGTTAAATAGTCCATTTGTTGACTACAATCAATAGGAGGAGGTAAAATCGCGTGGGAGATAGCGAGTCAAACTCATTGAGTTATGTAAACTATGATTTATTTATTTAAAACCGTGATATCTCACGAATGAAAAGTCGTAAGACTAAAAATGATAAACCATTTTTGTAGAAAATTGTATGATATACAACTGTGTCGAACATATTTTAACGATAGAACTTGCCGTTTTCGAGAAAAATTGAAAAAACCATAATTTTGACCTTTTAACCTTGAATATTTTTTTTACCAAAAGTGAGATCGATGAGGATTTTTGACATTTTGTTTATAATGGTGCACTTAACGTTTATGCTATTTTTCAGCTCTATGCGAATTATGTTAAGGATATTAATCACGCCAAATAAATAATTATGTAAAAGTTTATTTTTCTCCACTCTCCCACATCCCACAAGAAAGCGACCCTTACCATGATAAACTAGACACATTTTATTCATATATCCTGATAATTTCATTTCTGTCCGCCGTGGGTTTTTTCCCATACATTTTGCCCATTGACCTTTTTTGGCCTCCACTCTTGGGACTAAGTTGTGGGTTGATACGTAAATAAATATAGTAAGTAAATGTTTTACATTTTTGATGAAGTGGTTCCCGTCGGCCATTCGAGAGTCTCTCTCGACGCTCCAAGGTCCTGAGTCATTATCAATTATCATTACTGGTAATAGAAAGTTTGGGATTGGTTTATGCTTGCTACAAAGTAGTGTTTCAATTAGAACCCTGGTAACCTCAGTCACTGTTTCACGCCGGTTTTGTGTTTTGTTTTCCAGCAAACAATAGTATGGCTGGTAGCCGGCTTTCTCGGCCTATGCAGAGGAAGCTGGTTATGCTACTGCAGTGTGCCGTCACCGACGCGGAGGGAAGGGGCAGGGCGGCGCGAGCTGCGCGGTCCCTTGGCGAGAGAACCGTCACCGAACTGATACTGCAACATCAGGTAACAACACCAGTTCTAAAATCCTTAACTGACTCAACGGTTCTCGTTAATTTGACAGCTTATTTAATATTGTCCACTAGTATTTACGGACATCTGATACGGTTCTATCTACAAAGTAAAGTATTTTCTTTAGGTTTTCCGATCAGTCGACTTGTATCATCAGAGATCAGGTCTGGTACTTTTGTATCGTAATATGCTTGCCATATGTTGTGTTCGCTTTGGTTTTTCTTAATTAGGAGAAGTTAACGAAAACGGGCATTAGCTTTTTCAAATGGTTAGGGTTAACGGCCCAACCAACTCTGAATGAGCTGACATCCCTTTTCATATTATATTATGCACTACCGTCCCTACGGATTTGGGTTATCTGAAGCCGATTCAAACAAAGTAACTTAAGTTGAATAGTAATTGCGACGAGTATAGAGTATGCTTCTGTCTACCCATTTATGGTTACTAATAAGCTATATTATTGCGAACTGTACTAGAGTCGCTCTTCACTGCATATAAATGTACTCCCCACCCATAATATTGAGTCGCGCCCGGAACGCGTCGCGCCTGAAAGAACCACTATAGATGGAGCCCAGTAGAGCTGATGCTGACCCGGGGCTGCGGACTGCCCAGCGGGTTACCAGGGCTTCGCCTCTAAAAGCAAAAGTAGGAGCGGTGTGGTCTTTAGTTAGTAAGTTTGACACTCTCTCTCGCCTCGCCTAAGGCGGGACAAGTCAATGGATGATTTAAAAAAATATGACGTTTTTGTTGATGATACAGTACAGTTCGTGAATAAACAAACATACTAAAACTTTTAAAGCTAGTGTGTTTCACCACGTTTATTATGCAAAACGTGTGCTATGCAAGTCTCGTGACGTTCAAAGCAAGTTTGACATCACTTGGTTCAAGCTCGATTAAGTACGGCGGCGGCGATTTGCGTCACTGTCTTCATGTGAATTCGTTTAGCGTCCTTACACATTAACTCCTGCCAGAGTGAACCCAGACAATGATCGCTAAATACATTCTTAGTTATACGTGCCTACGTGTGAAAAGGTTAATTGAATCGTTAGTTTTCATTATTTTTTTATAAACTGATCTTAAATTAAGCCCCAACCGCACTACAACTGTACCGCGGCAGTTTTTAACTGCTTTTCATTAATTACTTAGGAGCAGTGAAAATTGGAACGTACTCACCATCATTTTTCACTCATAGGTATACTTTTATTATTTTTTTATTTAGATAATACCAACGTTTGTTTACACCAGTACAATATAATAAATACATGCAAGTTCTTAAAGTAAGTGTAACAAATACTTATAGGTGAATACAGCATTATCGGTTATACCTTACTGTTATATAATATAAATACTAAGTAAAACAGTTGTTATATATCGACATATTAACACAAAAAAAGGCTTGCAAGAAAAAAAATTTGAAAAGTACAGAGAGACAGTAACCCACATTTATGCGTTTTTTAGTTTCTCTTGGACAGATGTCTTAGCAGCGTAGATCGGAACCGACCAAATGACGTCACGTGAATGTCCACCAAATCGCTACAGTTGCTTAGCAACCTGCATAGTCTCGGTAATGGGGAATTTGCTCCTAGTACAGTCCTGCGAGGAGGCGGATACAGAGGGGTGATGCGATTGCGTGGGTATCCAGCAGGCACTCGCCACTCGGTATTTCACTTTGTTTAATAGCACTGGGCAGTCTACAATGTTGTTCATTAATTTATACATGAATAAGCAATCTGACAATTCTCTACGACTATTTAAAGATATCATTCGATATTGTGAAAGTTTGTTTTTATACGATGCTTTTCTTATTGCCTTATTACTGCCTTTTACTAGATGCCACATGAATCGCTTCTGTATTCGTTCCAATCGAAGTGAATGTGTAGCAAAATGAGGCCTCCACACAACACTGCAATAATCCAGGGTATTACGTGGGTGTTTCTTCAAAAAACTTTAACTTTTATTTAACAAATCATTATTCTCCCGCGTTATTAAGCATCATGGTAGCTTATTGTCATCCTTATTTATATTTGATTGGTTGAGAGCAGTGTCACAGCTTAATTTATTGAAACCAAATTTTGTGTTTCAATCGCCAGAATTGTTAACTTTTGGGTGAGGATAATGACGCCGTTAACTTTTTGTGACTTTTTTTGAAGAATCACCCACGTACAAGGCTATTAAACAATGTGTACTATTTTTGGACGAATGCTGCGTATTTTTTTCCATTTCGTATAATAAATCCTAACATTCTAGAGGCCTTCTCTATTATAATCTCTAGGTGAGGTAGAAAAGTCATCTTTTTATCAAAAAAATTCAATCAGAATATGCTATAAATATTCAATCAGAACAATGGAATATTACTGTATCAATTTGTATCCCCCTTCTGAAAAAAAAAAAATTAAAATTCCTCGTTGATTTCACCTTACTTTTGATATTAGAAACTAATTGGTTTTAAACCACGTCGGGTTTTAGAAACTTGGAAGACCGGGGTATAATAAAATGTACAACAACTACAATGTAACATTAAAAGCTAAACCGAACACAATTTTGAATGAAAAACAACAATACAAAATTACGCAGATTCACCCACAAAACAGAATTATTAAAAAAAAACAAAATAAGCAAAATCAATAACTCCTAGCTGGCGCCATCTTGTTTTCATCTCGTCGGGCGTCGAACCACTGTTTAAATATTCCCGCCACAAGAAGACGTTTTTTTCTTCTATGCTTCTAACAACATAATATTATGTATATGGGGGTAATCATAATACAATATTAGCTTGCCTACCCTATTCCGAGTCCGCCACTGATGTTTTTCATTATCTTAAGTTGTTATTTGTATACTTTTTATGATATAAAATTTCTTAAATAATAAATCTAAAGAATCTATACTTAGATAGCAAGCTGGAGGTCGTAGTTTTAAACGTTCCGGTCCGATACTTCACTTGCGAAAAGGTTGTGACTGGTGACATATGTATAGGCTGGTAAATGAGCAGATGGAGCAACTGCTGGTAAGCTTAGAACCAACTTTCACGCCGGTTTTATCACTCCAATCGTAGGTCCAATGTCCAGGTCCAATCGTACTAAAGCACGTCTATAGTTAAGTTTGCCGTGTGGTTTTGTTACAGAACCCACAGCAATTGAGCGCCAACCTGTGGGCGGCAGTGAGAGCGCGCGGCTGTCAGTTTCTCGGCCCGGCGATGCAGGAGGAAGTCCTCAAACTTGTACTGCTGGCTCTCGAGGACGGATCTGCACTATCCAGAAAGGTAAATAAAACTGCTCCTTCGCTGAATCATCATCACCTTCATATATTCGCGGTCCGTGATAGTCCACGGCTCGACTATCACTATCACATAAGCTTGGATGGCAGGTTAAAGATCTTGTTAGCAGATCTATCAGAGAGCGCTGCTGCTGTAAATAATGTTATTTTTAGCCACTTTTTATTTAGTTTCACAGTCTCTTGTTATAAAGAAAATTTTAGATATGGACTGGCATTCTTCAAACTATCACGGACCACGAACCTCCTTAAATTATCTCGCCTCGTTAATTGGATACGGACTAAGTTGTTACGGACTCACAATCGGAAAATTAAAATCTAATTAGTCCGTCAGTTGGGTAATGAAAAAATATTAGACACGTATTTTTTATTTTATCGTATAAGATAACAATACTTATATAAAACATACTTAAAAGTGACGTCACGCGATATTTCAAATCAATATATTGTCCAAAGTACTGGTTTCTATAAGAAAATAAAAAATACGTGGCTAATATTTTAAAATAATCTACAAGACGGACATTAAGGACGCGTTCTTAAATCTGACCTAAATAAGCTATTTTTCGGTGTATATTACGACCAAAAGAAACTTAACTGAACATAACTAACATTTACAATAGATAGATCACTTCTTTATCTCCAAAAATATAGATTTGTAATGTGAAAAAAGTTATATTTTATTATTGCAAACACGATTTTTCTTTACCTCTTCACACAAAATTGACAAAAAAGGGTTGAGTTTAGGGATATTTTACTGCTACTACACGCATAATTCTGAATCTCAAAAAATATCCCGGGGAAGCAGACATAATCAAAAATTATACTATTGGAAAAAAATACGAAAATATTACAAATTGTCTCGGAAATAAATAAAAGTTCCCGTTTAATTTTTTCTCCTATTTTGCTGTCAGACATCAACTTTAAAGCGTAGCAATAAGGGTTATTTTATTTGTTTACTATTTAGATTTATTGGATAGAAAATGTCAAATGAAATTTCAGTCTGCGCTCGAGCGCTGTCGTGAGTGGACGCTGCGTCGCCTGTTACAAAAAATGGCCTTGAAAAAGATCGCTGTACGAGTACAAAATATTTGATATTATACTTCACAAACCAATCTTGATATTTTAAACATTCTGTACGAGCTGTCTTACCTTGTCAAGTTACAAGGTAAGATATTTTTTATTTTACTGAACGAATGTTTCGTTATATTATTTTGAACATGAGGTTAAATCAAAATCCAAGATGGCGCCGACAAGATTTGCCAACTTTCCATCATGGGTGTCATTTTCATGGTTTTCGGGGTCGCTTATAGCGAATATGGAGTCAAAATTAAAATCCAAGATGGCGCCGACAAGACTTGCCAACTTTCCGTCATGGGTGTCATTTTCATGGTTTTCTGGGTCACTTATAGCGAATATGAAGTCAAAATTAAAATCCAAGATGGCGCCGACAAGATTTGCCAAATTTCCATCATGGGTGTCATTTTCATGGTTTTCGGGGTCGCTTATAGCGAATATGAAGTCAAAATTAAAATCCAAGATGGCGCCGACAAGATTTGCCAAATTTCCATCATGGGTGTCATTTTCATGGTTTTTGGGGTCGCTTATAGCGAATATGAAGTCAAAATTAAAATCCAAGATGGCGCCGACAAGATTTGCCAACTTTCCATCATGGGTGTCATTTTCATGGTTTTTGGGGTTGTTTATAGCGAATATGGAGTCAAAATCAAAATTCATGGGTGTCATTTTCATGGTTTTCGGGGTCGCTTATAGCGAATATGAAGTCAAAATTAAAATCCAAGATGGCGCCGACAAGATTTGCCAAATTTCCATCATGGGTGTCATTTTCATTGTTTTCTGGGTCACTTATAGCGAATATGAAGTCAAAATTAAAATCCAAGATAGCGCCGACAAGATTTGCCAAATTTCCATCATGGGTGTCATTTTCATTGTTTTCGGGGTCGCTTATAGCGAATATGAAGTCAAAATTAAAATCCAAGATGACGCCGACAAGATTTGCCAACTTTCCATCATGGGTGTCATTTTCATGGTTTTCGGGGTCGCTTATAGCGAATATGGAGTCAAAATTAAAATCCAAGATGGCGCCGACAAGATTTGCCAACTTTCCATCATGGGTGTCATTTTCATGGTTTTTGGGGTTGTTTATAGCGAATATAAAGTGAAAATCAAGTTCAAGATGGCGCCGACATAAATATATTAATTTTTCGACATGAGTGTCATTGTTGTGATTTTTGAGGTCGCTAATATCGAATACGGAGTGAAAATTAAGTGGTGATTCCTAGATAGCGCAAATAAAATAAAAGGTTGTCGACATTTTTTATCATTGTGCCAGTCGTGTTTTTTATGGTTTTTGGGTCCGTAATATTAATACTAACAATAATTTTAATATTAATATTATTTTATATTGTATGTTTTAAATATTATTTAAAAATGTAAATTTAGAGAATTTTAAATAAATATGGAGTATTAATATTAATACTAACAGTGGGCGGAAAATTTGGTATTGTTATGAGAATAAATAGTATAAAAGATATGGCGAAAAAGTGCTCATCACGCTGAATATCTTTTCTTAAGAAAGTATATTCAAATCTCTTCAGGTTCGGCTGGGCTGTTAGGAGTCCATGTCAGGGATTCTACATCCTCGATTTTCGTATGTCGCCAACAAGTGCTCATCACGCTGAACAACTTTTCTTAAGAAAGTATATTCATATCTCTTCAGGTTCAGCTGGGCTGTTAAGTGTCCACGTCAGGGATTCTAGATCCTCGATTAATTTCTACGAGGTATTAATTTGCCACCGGTCCTTGATAAGTCTACAAAGTTTGAACGAAATCGGTCCGTTTAAAATGGGTAAAAATCGAGTTGGAAGAGGTTGGTTACATAGAAACATACAAACAAACAAACACACATACATACATTCTTTACATATGAAACTAAATAAAAGCATGTAAAAAGTTAGTTTTGCGTTGGCACCATTTGATTTTTGATTTCGAACGCTTACTTTCCGAAAACTATGAAAATGACACCAATCGAATAATCCGAGCCCAAATTCGGCACACTTGGCTCTTGTCGTCCGTAAGTTACATCCAGTAGAATTGAATTGAACATCAGATAACACAAAACATTTGAGTCTACGCACGCACTAAACAAAATAAAAATATTAAAAAAGAAAGTAAGAAAACATTCAAACTTTCAAAGTATCAAGTTCATTTTGTCATAATTTCCGCAGCTATCCGTGCGTATGTGTGTATTGTCGAGAGTCGTGTCAATGTAGTGATGCGATTCGATACCTATCAATTATGAGAACGCGTCCTTAAAATAAAAATTAGTCATCTACCCTGTTACAGACTAGATTTTTAAAATATATTGTAAGTAAAAAAGTCATATTGAAATGTAAGCCAAATTATGAGAAATTGTAGGTACAACATTTGTAAAATACTACAAGTGCACACCAAAGTAGAGTACCTTATAGCTATGGAACAGTATTACTCAAGTGGATATAAAGAGCCTGTAACACACAGTTATCTACTGGGAGGGCTGTACAGGGTAAATTTGTAATACCTAAGGTTAAAAATTACTACGGAAAAAGGACTCGGCAATATTTGACCCCAATAATTTATAATAAAGGTAGCTTTCATAAGAAATAACACTGTTAACTTAAAGAAAATACTGAAGAAGGAATTTTAAATATGTTAAATACATAAGTACCTATTTAAAATTAAAGTTCATTGTTTTAAATATAAAGATATATACAGTAGGAACTCGATTATCCGGCTCTCGGTTATACGGATTCGCGATTATCCGGACTACCGACTCATTATATTAAAATTACTTAGGAGTCGAATTTATGCAAGTATGAACATGTCGGAACTGGAATTACCCCTTATTAACATTGATTTTCATTCATATGTGTTTGTTGTTTTTAATAAACACATAACATCGTATGTACAACATAATATGTATGCACAAAATTTGCTTTTCTTCGTAAGTTCGATTATCCGGATTTTCGATTATCCGAATGCCTAACGACAATAATTAGTCCGGTTAATCGAGTTTCTACTGTATTACGTATTCATTAATAGTAGAAATAAGTAATAAATAACATTGTATGATAATAATATTGTAATAACATTGTATGTGTTATACAGTTTGGCGATTTTTGATGTAAAAGTTAATACATGTATATTTTGGTGAATAAATTTTAAAAATAAAACACAATATCTGGCTATAAAAATATACAATGATCTCTTGCCAAAATACACTTTATTTATAAAACAAAAGGGTTGTATGTTGTGTGTTTCTGTTACAGGTGTTAGTGATGTTTGTTGTCCAAAGACTGGAGCCTCATTTTCCGCAGGCTTCCAAAACTAGCATAGGCCATGTCGTCCAGCTCCTTTACAGAGCTTCTTGCTTTAAGGTAAGTCCTGAGGTAAGTTAACATAAGTTATTTATGTGTACTTTATCTTAAACAAAATACTATAAATCTTATTAAGTTTCTGTCAGCTCAGCTGGCTGGCTGAAAAATTTGCTTGTATAGACTTAAAGTAACCATCAACAGTCTATGAGTGACCACTGCTGCATTAGTGCGGAGGAGTAGTAGGAGTAGAGTAGAGTAGAGGAGGAGATGCGGTATCCCAGTCCCGCTCGCTCCACACTATAGCCTGAACCAATGCCGCGGGGAATTGAACACTGAAGAACCAATAGTAGCCTAGCAAAAGAACGTTATTTAATTTTCCATTGGCGTCGAGTTTCGGTCAAATTCATAGAGAAACTGATATGACTGAGTGAGAGACTTACTAATGTATTTTTTTTTATTCCACAGGTATCTAAACGCGAATGCGATTCATCTCTAATGCAACTAAAGGAAGAATTCCGCACATACGAGTCGTTAAGGCGCGAACATGACGCGCAGATAGTTCAAATAGCAACGGAGGCGGGGCTTAGGATAGCCCCCGACCAATGGAGTGCGCTGCTCTACGGAGACACCGCCCACAAGAGTCACATGCAGAGCATTATTGGTATGTGTGCACAAATATAAACCTTATCACAATATCTTAGATAACCTTCCTCAACAACCATGGAAGCTTAATTAATTTGTATGATGAGAACTTTGTACATGTTGTGGGCGATAAGTAATATACAACTCTATACAACGTGTTTTTTTTCCATAACTCTAGAGTTACCCTACCTACCTAGGTAGGGTATGATTGAGACCATATTAAAGAATCGACTGGCATGTGAATTATGTTTAGGATATTTGTGACGTCATCCGTTGATTTGCTCGTCGATAGTCTATGTGCGACTTCTGTCATCTGTCACTTGTTACTTGTCAATGTGTCGCCACACAGTCATTGATTTTTTTTTTAATTTTTCATACAAAATAATTCGACAATATCTCGATTATAAAAATCCGTTGCGTGCGGTGCGTGCGATGCGGGCCTTTGGACGCGTACCTTAAGTTATATCGAGTTAAAATAAGTTATAGCGGTACATAGACTGACAAAAGTAGACCTCTTACATTGTCCTGACTAAACCAATGATTGTTTTTTTATTATTATTTAATTATTATTTTTACCTTTTCTATGTTTTTAGTTTGTGGCCTTTGAAGTTAGTATTTTTGCATGTAATCTGTATGTTTCAGACAAATTGCAAACTCCGCAATCGTTCGCGCAGTCAGTCCAGGAGTTGTTCATAGCGTTGCAGAGGACCGGTGACCCAGCGCAACTGGTGGTCATGAGCATGCACCTCGACAGACTAGCCAACATCGACGCTAGCCCTGGTATGTATTTATTTACCACATTTTCTGGTACTACATCGAGCTATGTTATCATGATCTCTGTTTGACCTTTCCACACATTCAGCGGTCAGTTTAAGCTGATTTTTGCATACGTGGTATTTCTCCAATCTTTTTGTTAACATTTCTACTTTGTATCGAAAAAATAAAGAAGTTTGACATAACGTTTTTAGGGTTCCGTAGTCAAATGGCAAAAACGGAACCCTTATAGATTCGTCATGTCTGTCTGTCTGTCCGTCCCTCCGTCCGTCCGTCCGTTAGTATGTCACAACATTTATTTTTATAAAATTAAAAAAAAAAGATATAAAATGAGATACCTTAATTAGAAACTGACACCACTAATATATAAGTATTTTTTTTTAATTTACGAGACCTCTACGAAATGTTTTCTAGACGCGAAGAACCCGTCTTGGCAGCAACTAGCTGAGGTGATGACGTCACTGAAAGAGGTCGTGGCCGGCCTCATACATTACTTGCAGCAACAGGCCACCGGGCGGGACTCCAACCACAATCAGAAACAACACCCACTGCCCGAACGGTGTATGGATAACAGTGCCAGTGAGTATTAATTATTTTTCTTTGAACTATGTCGTTGTATACACACTGACTGGTGAGATACGTTCAATATTTGAGGACGTGATAGTATGCGAACATATATCATGAAATAAAATAACATGAAAATGAAATATTTAATAACTTCTTAGTAAACTTCGTACACAGTACACCGAGTGTCCAGTATTTATTTATTTAACTGCGGAATACTTGGACACCGCGCTGACGTACGGATCGCGCAGCGCGCTATCAACACAGAATACATAGGTACCTACACTGTACAGCTATTTTTTTTATATAAAGTTAACGAGAATCGAGTACCGAGTACTCTCTATAAGTATTGAGCCTATTACACCAGTCACCCGGTATAGTCGTATAAAGCCATAAAAAACAGTTTATCATCGTCTCGCTTTAAATTATCTTTCCCCACATTCGATATTCATTATGGACATAAGCAATCGTTTGCAGATATACATATAACAGATACTTTGTATCTCAGAATATACCAACCACGATTAATTTAAAAACAATTAAAAACGCCAAAGCTTTTAATAAATAATATTGATGTATTTTTTTTTTTATAATAAATATCGTGATACACACTAAATTAACTAAAAAATAACGGTTTACTACTTTAATTACGTAAATATTATGAGAAAAGCTCTACTAGTTTCGAATCACAGACGGAGTCGCACGAAGCGCTTCGCTTCAAGCTTCCTTGTGCGAACTGCTAGGGAGTGGACCTCTTTGCCGGAGTCTGTGTTTCCTGATGGGTATACCCTGGGTGTATTCAAAGCCCGAGTGAATAGGTTACTTATGGGCAGACGTGCTCCATCGTAGGCCGGATCGTCACTTACCATCAGGTGAGATAGCGGTCAAACGTCGACCCATCAAACGTAAAAAAAGTCTTCATCATGGGTAGCGTACGCAGACGCTGCGACGTCGCGTTGGCGCTTACGCTCCGTAGAGCTTTTCTCTTTTCACAGTATATTTACGTGTATAAACCGTTATTTGTAGTTATTATCCAGTTCTACAATTAGGTAATTCATGAGAAACTTTTTAATTTATCTTAGAAATTTTAACTTATCATTTGGAATTGAATGAACAGCATAAAATAACTGCTAGAACACCTTGTATTCTACTACATATATTTTTCAAAAAACTACTTTATTGACTTAAAATAACTTTTATTTTTCATAGGTCAAATCTCCCCGCAGACGGCAGCGTCGACCCCAACACACAATAAGTACAAGGTGTCCATGTGCAGAGACGCGGCCACGCGCTCCTTCTGTCCTCGAGGAAACTCATGTACTTTCGCCCACTCGGAGGAAGAAATGGAAAGGTAAACATACTAAATCATTTCAGTTAGGCCCTATTCGCATGGGAGTTATTTGAAGTACGTTAAAAAGCGTTCAAATATAACGAGTGCGTCTCATAGAGTATGTTCATACGTCCAGCTCTATTATAACGCGACGCTTTTATCGGCCAGTGTTGCATTTTCAACGTTAAAGACTAAATCGCAATGCATACATACCAAAGCCGAAATTAAATGAAACTGCAAATGCGGCCTTGAAGCCTGTGCGCACAGCGATCCTTAATACCTTATGCAATTATCCGCATCAGCGATAAAAAATGTTGTGATTGCATGAAAATTGTATGTAACTTTGCACGGTATAGTCCTCGCCAAGAACTATAGACATTTTGTATTTGTGGCATTTTCTCATTATTTTATGGTAAAATAGAAAATAGATTTCCTTTCGAAAGTTTTTTTTTTAGCTTTGAATTTCTTCTCAATATTGTGTAGCGCTGGGGATACATTTTTAAAATAAATATTTTTTTTTTTTTACTAATGAAATAGTGAATAATTTACGAGATATTGTTATTCGGTATTGCATGGCTACTGCATAATTATTTTTTATATTATCTCAGTCAGCCTTCGGGAAAATGTTAGTTGTAATTAGATATGTAATCAAAAGTCGTTGCTTTATATTTCTTAACAGTAAAAGCTCTAGTACCTATTTGAGAATGGGACCTTATATTCGCCTCGCGAATTGTTTCGCTCACAGCATGCTTGCGTGTGTTATACCTAAGGCGACAAATATTTTTATATTACATAATACTTTGGCTATGCTTGCGACATTATCAAACGTGTAATAATCAGTATTTTTATAACTAGTCTTGCCATAAATATTGTAATAAAGAAAAAAAAAATCTTTTTAACTGCAAATAACATTTATTACTTTGACAGTGTGTTAGTTTAATACATAAATATACGAAACGTTGAGGCCAGTTATCAATAGAAGCACTCTTTCGAAGGGATTTTTTTTAAGTGTAACAGTATTTATGGCCAGACTAAGTATATAATTATATCAGTAATCAGTAACAGTGATCCTACTACTATTGAAAATATGAAAGTTATAAATAAGTTATAAATGTGAAAGTTTGTGAGGATTTATGTCTGTTTGTTTACCATAAAACCATTGAAATATAGCCCGCACAATCTTAGAAGTCAATTCTGACAGTTGCCATGTAGTCAGAGGTAAATAAGATCGATTGCTATTTATGACCACTGGATTAGAAAATATAATCTCAAAATAGACAAAATCTCAAAAACTTCCGAGATGAGATTGCGTAGAGCATTGACGAATCAATGGCATTAAGACAAAAGTTTTTAAAAGATCCACACCATTAGACACAGTATCAAACACCGATCGTATATTAAATTAAAACAAAAATATACGATTCTTTTTTTTATGAAACACCGGTAAACGAGCAGACGTATCACCTGATGGTAAGCAATCGCCACCGCCCATGGACACTTGAAACACCAAAGGCGTTACAAGTGCGTTGCCGGCTGTTTGGGGGTTAGGAATTAAAGGGCTGTTGTTCGGGAATCGGGGATTGGGAAGGGGGCCTCCGGTAACCTCACTCACACAACGAAACACAACGCAAGCGTTGTTTCACGTCGGTTTTCTGTGAGGCTGTGGATTTGGTTTTAATATTCTATCTTTCAATATTTTATAATATAATTACCTAAACAGTTTTTTAAGAATATTAATAACGATAGATTTGATAATGAACAACTGACACGTATCATCACTATGGTAACCAACCTGAAGTTTTGGAATTGTAACGGCGACTATGTATGTTATTCTTGGATAATGTAAAGATACATTTGATGCTTATAAAATGACATCCTATATGTAAGTGTTTGAGTGACGAAGTAATTAATTATTATTATGAAGACTTATATTTTTTTACATTGACGTTCCAGGACGTACATAACAACATGTTCTATAATGGTATACAGACTGACAAACGACAGAGTTGACCGCTTAGATTGTGTCGACTATAATTTGTATGGAATTGTTATACATTTTGTACCCCGGAATACCACACTCCTACTTTATAATATAACACATTTTGCTGACGCGTTTTTATTTAAATGATTTTGATGATATTTTGTGTCTAAGTATAAAATGTTATCGCAGGTTTAGGATTAACGGCAATTTCCCTTACCCAATGATGCCAAACCAGCCGTTGCACCCAAACCAGCCGATTCCGATGCCGGGGCCCACGATGCCGATGGCGGCGCCGGGTGTGCAATACCCGCCCTTCCCCATGCCACAACCACACATTGAGGGGCATTTTAACGTACAACGTAAGTCTACAGCGCATGTATTTCTTCTATATCGTGGTTTTATTTAATAATTAACAATCCACGTACCTATAATAGTGTTTAGAAAAAGCCATTTGCCTACTGAGTCCTTCAATAGTTAGAAAATAATAATGTCTCTGTACCGAATCTTTATTGTGTGCCTCTATAACTGTGTGTATCACTTGTAAAACGTGTGTTGCAGCCATGCCGCCGGTGAACATGCCCGCAGACATGGAGCACGTCAACGTGAACAACGGCCACCACGCCATGTAAGTGACGACATTTCATAATCCTACTCATTATAAATGATTGTGTGTACATGTTTGTTGCAAACTTATCATCATTGACCGGAGGGAGTCCACTATTGGACGATGGGCCACCTCTTCAAAGGGTTTGCCTAAGTCCCCGTGATTAGCGAGTGCGTTGGAGATAACGATGTTTATAAAATACATTACAAATATTTTACACTAGCTATTTCTGCGCGTTTCACCCGCTCTGCTTAGCTCCTATTGGTCATAGCGTGATGTTTTATAGCCTATAGCCTTCCTCGATAAATGTACTATCCAACACAAAAAGAATTATTCAAATCAGACCAGTACTTTCTGAGATTAGCGCGTTCAAACAAACAAACAAACAAACTCTTCAGCTTTATAATCTATACTAATACTAATATTATAAAGCTGAAGAGTTTGTTTGTTTGATTGTTTGTTTGTTTGTTTGTTTGTTTGAACGCGCTAATCTCCAGAACTACTAGTATTAGTATAGATTTAAAAAAACTAATTGATCGTTTACCACAGTTACAGTCCGCATCCGATAATCCTGGGCCAGGAGATTCTGATCCCTACGAATGGCGATCGTTTCTACCCGCGGTACAACGCGCGCTTGCCCGAGGAACATCACGGTCCGGTGCCATACAGAACCTTCGTGCCACAGCCGCCTCCGCAGAACAACGTTCACATGTACCCACAACCAGAACCTCCCCAGCCTCCCAGGGATGATTTGTTCAATCGTAAGTACTTAAAAAACTTGAAACTACCTTAAAGTTATGTTTTAATGTTTTCAAAGTTATCCGGACGATACAATACGGTGATAATATTTTGAACTTTGATTCATAGCTGTATTCAAATGGAAAAGCAGTCCTATGAGAACCCAATTTCTTATGATGATATTTAGTTTGCTATGCGTAAAAGTTTTGTACCTAAAAAGTACGTCAAGTACTAAAAACCTAAGATGAAAGAACCCTATACAATTGGCTCACAACTTAGAAACTGCTGTAGTGTTCACAGGAATTTAGTTATACGGCGGTTATACAGATTCCACATTTTGTTTTGAACGTCATATTAATAATTTGTTAATGTTTGTCTATTATTTCAACTGTGTACGTATATTTCAGCGGGGATGCCTACAGAACTGATGCCGGAGTACCGAGTGAACGCGAACACGTACGGGCCCCGTCCCGACGCCGTGTGGGCCCCCAACCCGGGCGAGGTAAGTGCTGTTATGTTCAGTTGCCACTATTAAGTCGCAACCGCAGCGGTTTTTAACCGCGTACTTTTATAAAACAAGAACCCTTTTTACCCCTTTTTATGTATGTTTCAGATGTTCAATTTCGGAGACATGCGAGCAGCACTGCCATCGGCACCTCCGTTAGCTCCTGAGGTAACTATCACTGCTTGCTTATTGCCTAAAGCCATACTCATAGTACGGTACGCCTTGGTTGATTTATCATTTATGAGGTCAGGTTTTGGTGATCTTTGCTTTGTTAGTTTAGTTTCCTTCGAAAATAGCAAAGTGACTATACACAAAAAGAGATATCTGTTTGTGAGATGAAGCCGAACAAGGTTACCGGGATATGAATGTAACGGTTCGCATCGCAGCAGGTATACACACCGGCGCGCTCGTCAGTGATCCTCCCACTAGTCCGGTCCCGTCGCTCGTCGCCAGTGGACGGCGCGGGGCCCCGGGCGGTGGGTGGGCCTGTGTCGGGCCCCGGGCCTATCCCTTGCCCTGCGCCACCGGAGCCTTTCGCTGCGCCGGCCCCCGTGCCTACAGTAAGCAACGGTCCGACGGCCAGCCAGACGGTGGCGGCGAGCAGACTGGCCGTCGGCGCCAACCGGCTCCCGCGCGACAGGTCCACCGTCGCGGACCGCCTCACTGCCGCCGCTAAAGCGTATCAAGCGACGGGCTCCGATGACGTAAGTACACCAGACGAGAACACTAATGACGTAACTACTTACTAACAATATTGTATCTAAGTATCATTACCCATCTCCATCCGTAATATGCTGCAAGTGAGCTGCCGTGACGTACTAGTGAACTGTCGTCTACCATTACAACATTGTAGTGTTTGCCATAGTGCAGTGTGGCTCTAGATGTTAACATTAGGCACATGTATAATATGTATATACATCCGTAGCTATTTTATCTCGGAACAGAACGAAGGATATGCATTGCATCGTGTTACGAATATCCATTATATAAACAATTATCTAAATGCTGTAAGTTTACGTTTTCGTTTCGACTACTTGTATGTGGGTGTGTTTAGACATAGACTATAATTATATAAAACTAAATATTACTGTATTATATGGTACATGCATGATCCCTAAACATATTACTATTATTTTAGTGTCAGTCGTGTAAAAGTTACAATCGAAACGAAAACTTGAACTATTGTCTTTTATGCTTGCTCCCCATGGGGAGGAGAGGACTATGCGACCTTTTTCGCTTTACAATGTTTAATAATATGTATCAATATTTATGGACATTTTATTGTAACTAAATTGTAAGTAAAATAATCGAAAGTATCTAGTCATTCATTATATAACCGTGATTGTGTCTAGCTCGGCTTAATCAATAAATAAATGCATCTCTCGATAAGTTATCTTTCATTGTTCGACGCCCCTTTTTATTTGAAGCTTTTATTTAATTTATTTAGTTAAGGAGCGCTAACAATGAGTTAAAAACAATGAGTAATCATTGGGAGAATCAGGTGACTACCATTCCATGATCTTCACACCATCTGTATATGACACATAGACATCCTGGTACAGAGCTTCTTCAATCAAATATCTTTAAAAGTTTTTCGATTCTATTTCAAAGGCAATAAAGTTGAAACCATTTTAAAATTGGGATAGCTGAATGGGGTATGTATGTCGCAGGGATATGATAAAAACAGGGATTTGGTCAAATCTCTAAGGGATTTGATCAAACCACGGAGGATGTCAAAATAACAACATGATTTTATCATTTCCCTAAGCAAAATCTGGTGATTGGAAAAATCCCTCTAAAGAAATCTAGAACAAATCCCTAAATTGGTTCAGGGAAATGAATAAATTAACTTTTCTGTGGTATTTTAAAGGTTTATTTTTTCAAACATGCAACATGCAGCAGGCATGGTTTCTGTCACGGCTCCGGTGCTGCGGGGCTCCGGCGGTCCCATGCGCGCTAATCGTCGCAGACGGTTCCCGCTCACCCTGCAACTACGCGATTTTAAATTACACTCTAGGGGTAGGGCCGTAAACGGTTACCGGGGCTCCGGCTCAAAGCAGGAGAAGGAACGGGGTGGTTTTTAGTCAGTAAGAGTCTGACACTCCCTCCCGCCTCATTCAAGGCGGGAGAAGGCATTGGATGATTTTCCCCCCTCAATAAAAAAAGGGGTAGGACAGACAAGACTACGTGCAATCGGTTTTGCAGCGATTCGGTTCTGTCACTTCACTAGCACTAGCATTTCACTGAATCAATTTAGGGATTTATCAAATCACCAGATTTGTTTAAGGAAATGATAAAATCGTGTTGTTATTTTGACATCCTCCGTGGTTTGATCAAATCCCTTAGAGATTTGGCTAAATCCCTATTTTTATCATTTCGCTGCGACATTTACATTATACGGAATGTCCTTATGAGTGTCTCTTATGACCATTCTCCTGTCATGCATCCGCTAATCAGTCGTGCTTTGACGAATTTAATGGGATATGGGATTTCGGAAGTTACGAAAAGTCATCAAACATTTTCGTAGATTCGTTTTCGACAACGAGTCTTGAATAACTACGGCACATGAAACTTCACTCAAGTTTCTTTGGTAGAGTTTCGATATTGTTAAGGATAGTGTAAAAAGACATTTACTTGCATATTATGATGTGCTTCTGTTCGTAAATTTCCAATTTCTCACTATAACCCCTTGGTTTGTCATCCTATATTCCATTATGTCATATCATCAGCATCTAGTAGCCCACTCACAGAGCATTAATATTTTACTCACTCACACACTTCACTCACATGAAAAAACAAATATCTTGAAAGTTATTTTATTGTCATTGAGAGCCAGACCTGCTATGGGTAATGACTTGCTGGGTGAAGTACCCATAGCAATAAGTACAGACTTTATGCCCGAAGAAAATTTTGAATGAAATTAAATGTGACACAAAAATCTTACCAATAAAGTTGTAAATACTTTGTATTAACTAAAGAGTGAAATCTGCAAGGCGCTTCTATGTGCGGGACCCGTTAACTACAAGGTCAACCCGCCATTGCTTAAAAGTAAATGATTAGCTGAACTGTTCATATTTAACATTTTCATCATACAAGTTATAGAACGATTCAGCATTTGAACATCAAACGTCCATATACAAGTTGTTAATAAACTAATTTTATTTCAATAACGGGCAAAGAACTATAGATGCTTGAATCCTTGCTAAGCTGTCACATTCCTTCAATTAGAGAGTACATGAAACAAAGAAATTGGAAATTGTGTGTTTGCATAGCTTGTGTAACGAAATCTTGTTCATATACTTTTAAAGAGGATGCGAATAACTAAAATATTTGTTCGTTTCTGTTACAGCAAGAGTTAGAGGCTGGTCTCCAAGCTCTGGAGCGCAGGATCGACACGGAGTTCAAGAACGCCGACTAATGCCGAGCGAGCCCTGCGCCCGCTCCCGGCAGACACATTTGATATAAGGGGCGCGACATGAATTACAAATTCATTTTTATAATATAATTCAACACTTAAACGGAAGGAATAACAACATATTTACGTTTTACCTGTACATAATGAATTTCATGAAATCGCTTTTCTAAGGCGGATCGGTTAGTCCTGTATGGTTATCGCAATATAGAGCTACTTAAATGTAATATTTATAATACAGCAATATAGGGCTAAGAAAAATTCGTGACTGCCATTGAGTGGAATTCACGCAGTAAAGGAAAAACGTAATTATAAAGTTTGAAACGTTTCCCATATAATGGGCTTCCTATGCCGAATCGGATGGCAAACTCTTGCTACATGGAAATATCAGAAACACCACGATTTGTCACCATGGGACAAACGTGAATGACTCGTTATGAAAAGTTGATTTATCTCTAGGTACGATCACATTTATCCACAACTCTTGTGGATTTATTTGTTACAATTTGATTTTTTGTTTTGATATATTCGTAAGGTTATTTTAAAAAAATTTTTTGTTACATTTTGAAATGTTTTTCATGCGGATTTTACAGAATGATAAATATTGGCTTATATGTACACTAACGTAAACCGGCAAAAGATATTCTCGACTGATTTTCTTCCCGTTGACTACTAACTAAAATGCTTCGGAGAGCAATCGATGCCAGCCGGCCAAAGATAAATGGTGAACGATGTGTATAAACTCAATATTGGAAAAAATCTCGCTTACCGTCTTTTGACCGGAAGGTATCGAAGTTATCAACAGGGAGGAAATAACTTACAAAAAATTGCGCGCGGGTCGATTATAATAACTGCATCATTTCATCATTCAACAGTCTCAGTACAAAAGAAATTCTACCTTATTTAGATAGCATTAAGCTAGCAACTATAGTTTGCTGTAATGCTAGCGTTATTTTGATAAAACCATCAGAAAATGGACTATTTTTGGCCCATTTTCATTACTATTGGAAAAATACCTTTTTTAAAAGTGGAATTTAATGATGCTACACTCTGGTGTGCCTCTGTTCTGATTGAGATAAACATTTAATGGCAAAGAGTTTCACGAATTACATAATATTCATGTTACGGTGATTCATGTCCCAAAAGTAAATCAGTATGCAACTGGTTAGCACTATTACAAAATATCGAATCATAAAAGCGTAGCCTTCATTCACATTCTCGTTATGTCATGGGCTACCCTAGACTAATGCTATCAAATTAATTATTCACCTTTGGGGATAAATAATTTGACATACCTCACATTTTTAATATCCGTGTTAAATTATAAACACCTGAAATGTTGAACAACAAACACTTGTGTTTGTTTTCGTCAGGGAACCACACGAAGTGGTTGTGTGTGTATAGTAGTCAGTGATTGTAGTGGGAGATTAGAGTGACGTGATGGTAGCATCCTTTAGTTCGGGTTGGGCTGGACCGCGAATACAGCTTGTGGACAATAACGGCAATAGTAATGATTCCCTAATGCCTGGATAGCGTTAATTCCTGTTTTTTAATGCATTTTGGTCGCATGTAAATTCTATACCATTAAATCACTCACTGATGATGATGATCTAGATGATAATCTAGATCGGTTTCCAATGAATTTATTTAAAAAACATATATAAAAATATTGGACAATAGTGTGTGCGTGAGTGCGTGTTCTATAAACCTAAAATAATAATTAAAACGAATAAACAGAAAAAGATGTTATTTCTGAACGTAATTATATAATTGACCAAAATGCATTACTTTGTAAGAAGTCGACGTTATCTATGAAATAGTCGCACCACCAGTGAATAGTAGTAGGTGCCTACAGCTTATGGTTACTGCGCGTAGAAATCATGATAAATACAAAATATATTCTAAATTAAAACATGTAAAATTAATCGGTTGTCTGCTAGAAGTCACTCCAGCGACAACCTTAAAAATATGATGATTACAATGATGTACAAATGTAATTCTAAATCTACTAGCAATTTATATAAGTCGTTTTTTTCTCAGTGGTGTGACCAGCTTTACTGAGTCGATGTCACTTCATTAATAGTGTCCTAAAAGTTTACCTGATCTGTGGTTTCTGCCTATTTACTTCCTATCTCTAAAGTTGATTATTACAATTTTGCGCGATTACCAATTATTTAATTACTGAAAATCTCTCAATTTTGAGATGTTCTCAAAAATATGTTTGTGTTACTTTATAACGTGACAGAAATAATACGATATTTATTACAAATTAATATTAAAATTGGGTAGCATTTCAGTATTCGGGCTTTAGAATAAATTTTAATTTAAATAATTCCTTCCAAAGGTTCTATAGATGCTTGTTCGGGTGCACTCAATTAAGTTATTTGGTGGTCGCACAACTTTATATATTTTTTTGTACAGCAATCCAGTTCAGCTCGCGATTGCTTTGGCTTGTGTTTCCGATGTTATTGTTAGCTTTCAATTTGCTCTATCATTGCGACTAATCTTTCGCCAGCACACGGCATACTTCACAATCACTATCTCTGCGTTTGTGCGACAAAGTCGCAACAAAAGTCGTCTTTCGTTGTTTCTCTTTCTTACAGAAAGAACAAAACAGACTGACAATACAAAGCCGATTTTATAAGGAAAACATTAATAATATAGAATACATTAATATCGCTAGCGACTCCTGTAGGATTTATTGAGTAATTGACAATTCCAAAATATTTACAGTGGACTTTGTTTTGTACATTGTTCCTATACTTGTTTTTATTGAATAAATTACAATTTAAGTGTCAATTTTGATATAGTCTAAGGTAAATATCGGAAAGTAATGGAACATTCAGCTTGAATTACAAAACGTCACCTTTCCAAAGCAAATTCCACTGCGAATCGAAACTATTGATAAAATAAAAAATATATTATGATAAATCGTCGAATACCTAAATATACAGATTAGTAGAGTGGTATTGTAGATTTATAAAACAAATATAATAAGGTAACCGGGATACATTTTCTGCATGCTGGTTAGTTAGTAAATGCGTAAAATACGAACAGAATATTTCGGCCGTTGCTTAAAAAATTGTTACGTCTCCATTCATAGTGACAGATATATTTTAAAGATTTGGTAGATCCTCAGAGAGTAATGCTATATAGTTGTTATTGACATAGCGCGTCACACACGCGGCCTACACATATCGCTCACCTAGTTACATATTGGCACATCCGCAAAAAATGCGAAATTGACTTTATACCTTGACTTTATAATATAAAGTCAATTTAGCATTTTTTAGGTGAGCGATATACGCGTGTTACCACCAATATTGTTTGACATTTCATTTATATTACATTTTTATAAAGTAGTTTCAACTTTATGGAGTTATATACCCATTTGTGTCGTTTACCTGGTACACGTTTAAGGAGTGTGATATGATTCGTATCAGTGACGTGGACACACACACCCAGCCTAAACTGGCGCCTAAAGGTAAACGTCCACTGATCCGCATCGTACGGACCGCTCATCGGCAATGCCTACATGCGATGCGTACTGATGACGTTAAACGGAATGCGGATGCCAAAAATCCGAGTAAAAGTGGGATCGGTAATCTGATTGCTAATACTCGCGTCGGAAATCCGAACGTTGCCGATACAGTGGACGCATTCTGAAAAATTAATCCGTTTAATGCGATCCGTCGATGGCGTGTGATGCGTAGGATGCCGCCTGTGGACGCACCTTAACAAAACTGATCCAAACTGTCGCTGGTGCCGTCATGCAGTCTCAAAATGAAACTCGTACAAATGAACACAGCGTGGATCGCTGTTTAACTCCTTGAATGATTGCTTCCAATCTGTCTTCCCTTGTTCTAGTAAGTTGTACACACGTGTCCACGTCAGCATCCTCAATTATTTAATCTGATAGTTAGCTTAGGTAATATTAGGCCATTTTCACGGCCCACGATAGGGATCCCTTCTTTTTGCATAATGTTGTTTGTCCTAATATTCTTCGGCATAACGATTTTGGCATAATTTGTTTTGGCATAATATTACTTCGGCATATTTTTTTAGGCACACATTTTATGTTGACAAAATCATCTTAAAGACTAATATTTGTTTTGGCATAAATTTCATTCGCATTAAGTTAGTAGGCCTAATGACTTATGGTGGCGGTGAACTCGTAGTGCCCCATACATAATTCTGATGAAACCAATTTATTTCTATAGTTTCTGTAATAATTAAATAATAATGTAGGTTAGATTTAATATGCTGTGCAACAAAAGTTAGTAGTAGTCTTGTTTGTTCTACCCCTAGTGTAGTTTAAAATCGAGTAGGCGCGTTGGGCTGCCGGAGACCCGCAGCGCCTGAGCTGAGACAGAAACCTTGCCTGCTGCAAACTTGCTTGTATGTTGCATACTTGCTTGTATGTTGCATACTTGCTTGTATGTTACAAACTTGCTTGTATGTTGCATACTTGCTTGCTTGCTTAATAAATTTATGCTTTAGAATATTATGCTTAATCATTATTATGTTTAGAGAAATAATGTTTAAAAATGTATGCGAATATATAATTACGCCAAACAACGTTACGATTGAATAAGTTATATTAGGTCTTAAAATGTTATGCAAATGGATAGGGAACCCCCACGACAGCGACGCCGTCGTCTGACTTACCGAGACGATTAAAGGAGCTGTTTATTTATTTTTTTTAATTATTATTTAATTAGCTTTGCTAGTGTGTTATGACACCTCAGTCACTGTATGGAGTAGTGATGTCAGAAGAAATTGATTTTTAAAATGTAATCCGTAATTAAAATTATAATTGGAAAACGTGATATGCTATTATATATCAAATTAGGATATGAATCGTGTTGTTAGGCTCATATTGTATGGCTTGTAGCTATGTACTATATACGGATAGTTAAAACCTGAATAAGATTTGCTTTCTTATTGGGAGTGAGAATAATGTAGTAATATTATTGTATCTTCCTCAGTCAACGTCATTACAAATCCGTACGACATGTTTCAGCACAATCCGTGAACATAGCACCTCCGTTTTGTCGTGATTCAAGTGACAAGTCAACAATATACATTGCTTTATATGTTTTTACATCCGCGTTGTCTGCACACACTAACACGCGATGAATATCGTTGAGATGTCAATATCATATGGTGTGCTGGAAATGTCTCATCATACAATAGGGATGATGACTTCAGTTTTTTTTTGTCCTATTTATGGAATGTGTCAGACAAGTATTTTTTTTTTTTTGTATCACACTATCTCGTGGCGAGCTTTTATTTATATATTATGAGGTTATGACTTAGAAAGTATGAGCTAGCCACTGACTCTGTAGCAATACTTGTCTACCGATGCACTACATCGAATTTCGTTTTTGTTAGTCGTATCCCATCATCATCCCTGTTATAACCATCTAGCAAAGCTCGCTTCATATGACTAATATTATTATTCTAGTGTTAAATAAAAGAATACCGTTTTGATATCTAAGGCTGGTGATACATCTATTTATATTTTAGAAAAAAGTAAAAACAAAATATGTAAGGCTGTAATATAGATATAGCTGAGAGAAGCAACTCAACGCCCTATCATAGTGGTTTCTTTTATTTATTTATTTCTTTGTAATTTATGTAACACGGCAGCGGCAGTTGTGGATAGAGCAGTATGGCATCCTTATACACTGGCCATAGTACTCCGGTATACAACTGTTGCTGAATATAAGACTATTATGTCCTAGTGATTCCGCTGTGGTTCTCTAATTAGTTACAATTTAAATTAGTGCAATTTTGTAATTGCGTGCAATACGTGTTGGTGGTGCGCGCCGACTGGCCTCTCTGACCATTGATTGTGATGTATATTTGTGTAGCGCGCCGCCACGTGGCGGCCGGTGTCACGGCCCAGTCGGTCCGCGACGCGAATGCAGCAAAGGAGGTCTATCGATAACAATTCACGATCTCTTTGCATTTACTTTATATGATTTATGAACATTAAAAACTATGGTTCGCTTGTAACTAATGTTTGTATAAAGGTGAATACCATATTTTGGTGTATTTTTTTTTCCTAGGAAAAGTCATTATTTATAAATAAAATGGTCTGTTTAAAGACTTGTAATAGAACTTGCGCACACAGTGCGATTTAGTGAATATATTCTTTTTGTATAAGAAGATCACCTTTTTGGCCTAGTTAAATAAATACTAACCTTTATGTTGAGTTTTTTTGTTTTTTTCTACATTTGTCCCCTCTCTCACCCACACGCACGGCGACAACGCGCGCTCATACACTGCTGCCAGCCGACGTGTGCCCATCATCAAGCATTGAATCAGCGTGTACGAGGGTCGCAAATGGTCGCAATCCGTCCTCCCCGTCTCAGACTTATCGAGTAGTCGTAAATACATATCACATGCAACATTATCCCGTTAGTGAATCTTACACTCCGCACTGCATTGCATAAAGTTCCAAGTGTTTTAACTGTCTTTCTGGAATCGAGTAATTTTCCTCACAGTGTTTATTCCCATTCACATAGCTGAGCTTGGATATCTTTCTGATTGTTTTCATTAATGATTTACTATACGTAGTACAATGAACCCACATAACACACTCGTACCTGTTGTACCTATTTGTTTTTTATGTAACGCAGTTGAGATTTTGTTTAGTCATCAAGACACCGGAGCAGACGCAGGCAGCTTGCCTCGCTCCGGACCAGCGGGGGGTTGAGTCTTTCAGTCGTAATGTTTTAGGATAGTGGGAGAACATTAGATTTAACACCCATGCTATTTTTCTTATAATATTTACAGATGTATAGCAATTGTTAAATGATTATGAGCCCTTTGTTTTGTGCTTGAAAAGCGTAGCTTGTATGTGTGAATTGGTCCACGTTATATTGTAGCGGTGTGCTACAATAATTGTAAAGGTTTACGATTGTGGTGGGGGTTGAACCTAAAGTCAGTCTGTGTTATTACGGCTATACGCCCCGATAGTAAATGCATTGCTGCATTTGTTTAAGAATGTGTGTATATTCACTTCCCTACATATATCTTAAAAGAGCGTTGATAAATGAGTCTGTAATTTTATATAATATATGAATGCCTAAACGTGTTATGTAATGTCTTCATGTTGCACGAATGTTTACAGTGATTTATTGAATATAATAATGTTTACAATTACATAATGTTATAGTATTTTTATAGCTAAATAATATACTCGATCAAGTGGATGGATCGATACTTGTGCTGGCATCTGTCAAAATCATTACTTATGAAAAGTGTTTCCTAGAAGTTGTATCGTGCATTGTGAAGACATAGTAGTGGCGTTGGCTTAGAAATATAGTTCCCTAAATCGGAGACATGTACAAATATACATTTGACATTTGATAATTTTGTATCGATACCGCTGCATGTATTGCATTCAGTAACTACTAGCGAAGGCAGGCGGCCTAGTCCCGTCAGTGCCTTGGACCCGGGTCCGCGGTGCCAGTCTATCCTCATCGGCGACTTGCATGCAAGATATCTGTGATAAACAACTAGTTGTTCACCTAAAGTTTTGCACTAATTCGATTAGGATTAGATTCGGAAATCGATTCTCCTTTTTAGTGCGAACGAATAGTTTAGTCAACGAATCGATTACAACTGGGAGTGTATTAGTACCTAATTAGTGATTTTGTGACGAGATTTTAATGAAATCAATAAAGTAATTGAATTTTTTCAAAATGATTATGTAATCCTTTGTCTTAGTCATTGAGATGTTTTGTAAATTGTATTAGACTGTGTGTTTGTATGTCACGTGTTTTGAGATATACATAATTATATGTAGATGACAGACCACAATGTGGCGTACTTGACTAAGTGGACCTTATACCAAACTGTAGGTTCGTTTAAGGAAGAGTAGTAAACGGAGTGCTCCGTGGTAGAATAAATATGGAACAAATGAATCTTTGAAACCGAGACGTGTGACATACATGTACAGAGAGGTTGTAAATATGTATGTTGGATGTCGATGTAGATACTGTTGGCGCTGCTAGGAGACTACAGCAAAACTGGGTTTGCGTGTACCCAGTCTTACCTACTATACAAAGTTCAGTCAATATAAATTTACTGTCGTAAAGATAGGTTCAGTACAGATACGGTCACGATTAGTTGACTACTGGGTCGTAGCCATATCTTTTGTAAAGACGGCTCGACTACTGAACAACTACTCGTAATACTACCTAGTATCTGTATTGAGTCAATCTTTTATCAATCTGTTATCTCAAAAAGATTTTGTGTTTTTTTTTTGTTTCTATGGTGGCGATGTTATGTGTATTAATTTCACAATAGAACATGAAAGTCTAGTATGGTAACAGTAAGCGTTGGAGATAGTTTTGATTTTCTTTCATTATTTGTGTCGTCCACTTGTCTTCTGACAACCAATATATTTGGTTTTATTGTAGGATTTTGATATAATAATGGTACCTATTTAAACGATCTCTCCCCCAGTAACGCCAATATGTACCGACTTGTAGTTTATATATACAGGCAATGAATTGCCTATAATTTTGTATCTTAGGTATTGCAATTTGGTTGCCTTGTAAAAGCTTAATTAGGGTTCCGCAGACAAGAACGGTAATGCTAGAAGTCCACGGAACCCAGCGTGAAAGACACGCATGTCAAAATTATTTATATCATATAATTTGTGAAATAAACAGATTTGTGGTACTTATTCGTATTTTATTTAATTCCCGTCCACTAGTTGTAAACGCGTCGTAATCGCACAACAAACATACATACTTAAAACTGAAAACCTGATTTTTATAAGTGCTCGACCATGCCTAACTAAGAATTGAGCCACGATAACTACGTTTTTATCTAAAAATGTAGTTGAAAAAATTAAATTGTAATAATGATTGTAACTAGATATATAGTTACCAAAACGTCGAACTACTATCGTCGTTATGTAGTTGGAGTTGATAAACTGTAGTTAGATTACAAAAACAACAGGAATAATAAAACAACACTGATTGCTAGTTAAAATCAGTTTTATTATGATAGCAGACTCCAAAATAATTATCAATCGATGACGGAATACACAGTTCTCATCATGGCATGGCAGTATACAAGATGTCAATAATTAAACAGTTACATTAGTCAGAGAGTCGCTCGTTATACTTGCCATACCTACTATTCTCCAAATAACGTCATTGTTGGATCAATATTGATAACGATACTATGTGCAGTGCATGTTAAATAGACATTTACGAGAAAAAACACTGTCCCAAGTACTTTTATTTGTAGCACTTCAGTAAATGGGTATATAAACAGTGTGACACAGATACATTATGTAAGTACCTATCCTTTGGAAGACACCACAGAATAAGGAAGTTTAACAAAATCCACTGCCGAGTTATTCGTCTTTGAACGTTATTGAAAGTAAACAAATCGTCATTAAAACATGTTGGTATTCTGTGGCAGTTTGAGAAGTCGTATTATATATTGTAAGGAATATAATTTTATCGGAAACATCATAAACATCTAACACTACATGTATTTATTAAGTAAATCTTAAGACAATATCAGTGTAACATTTATTACTTACAGAGAGAAATGGCATCACATCACGTTGATACATATTAATATACATACAAGCAGCATATATAAGACATGACACGGATACATATTTATTGGGCGACTTTACAAACATATAAAGATGTCTTCAAAGTTCTTGAATAATTGTCGAGCAGTGTCCCCCACCCACCTCGCCCACAATACATAAATATAGAAATTCAATATGATATGTAACAATTACATTAGGTATATCATAATTACATCTATTAAAACATTCATTAAGTATGATATTATATTGATATTTTCTACGTTTATATTTATGAAAAACATTGAGACTTTTTTATTGTTTACCTAACTACGTTTAGGCAACTAATATTAAATAATATAACATAATATTTGACTGTATTGAGCTGATTACGACATCCATATAAATGTTCACATAGAATTACTACTAAGTACTTATTTACCTATTGCTTTGAACTTCGAAACATGAAATCTTTTTGTTTATATGTAGAGAAAAGTAAGTATTCCAATAGATTTCCAAATAATTTCGGTGGCATTTTGTACCATGGAATTGGAAACAAATACAAACTACAACAATATTTATTTATATAGAATATACTTATAAATGGACTGTATCTATCCCACATGCAATCATCAGTTACAAGTATTCTCTCCAATAATTTATTACATTTTCGAAGCACGCATTAAAATGAATAGCTAAATCATTTTAAAATGCGTACGTCTCGCAGTATTGACGACCAAATATTGTCTGAAATAAAGGTAGTACGGTACAATAAGTACCTGGATATGTAGGTACTTATAAAGTTTAGATTCTTAATAATAGTACACTAATGCCATGGTATTGAAAAGATCAAGAATAAGTACAATACCTATAGCAATTCCGCTTGGCTAGAATATTCCGCGTAGAGTATAATATAGCCGTTAATTTATGGGTTTTTGTTCTACAAGAGTAACTGCCGTCCTACAGGCACTACGTTTGGAGCTGAAAGATATTCCGTTATACATATAACCGGCTGTATTCCCTTATACAAACGACATTCTTTAAAGCAATAGTAAAATCGGAGGTAATAACGTTGTAAGTAAATTCGTAAGTTAATATTCACACGTTACTGTGCACATACTGTTTGTAATAACTCTTAGATATCTTATAATCTGAATGCTACACGTAACGCACGTTTTATACACGTAGACATTTATTAGACTACTATACGCATGATATCAGCAGTGCCGGCGTTAGGGGGGCGTGATGGGGCGATGGCCCAGGGCGACAAATTCTGGGGGGCGCCGATGCCGCCGCCGATGGAATCCGCAAAAAACTAACACTTGATACTGCTTCCCTCAAGTGGGCGCCACAATAATTTCGCCCGGGGTATCAGTGGCCCTTGCACCGGCACTGGATATCAGTTAATAAAACCTCCCTCAACACTAAACGGATAATATGTTCCGAATTAATACTAACGTGTTTTAACTGCGTTCTACGATCATATAATATTGAAAACACACATAGTACACGTATTAATATCGAGCGCCTCGACACAGAGAAAACATCGAATAGAATAGAATAATTAAATTACACCTTACTATCAAATGGTAAAACGTGTTTCCAAAATGACAAATTTCCTAAATATTATTAGATAATTATCAATGTACGCAATACATATACAAAAGTAGGCTACTGCACTTTTAAAGTACCTACTTTCGTCACATCACAATGAATTCCTTATATTAGTATTCAATATAAGAATGTAAACATCAATTTGCATTATCAAACTAATTCGTTTTCTCAAAATCGATAACATTGAATACGTACCAAAACACCTACGGAACAGTCGTTTTATCAATTCACTTTTCGAAAGAGCCAACAGCTCAAAAATGGTGAGTAGGTACCTACTCCAGCTGTACAATACATATTATAATAATAACATTCAATTTATATCTCCTACAGTCACAATATAACAAGAGGCATTTAGCCACAAAACAAAAACAACAATTTTCAATATCCAACACTTTCAATCCAAAAATATTACGTACCTATTGGTACATAAAGATTAATTTCCATTTATTTACCAATCACTATACATAGATACATAAAATATATCATGTCATTTTCTTGGCAGACTTAAGTCCCAAGTTTATTTACAAATAGATCATAGATAGCACGTTGAAATATAGTCGTTATTATCATGTTCCTACATCTATCAATATAGAACATCAATACTACATATTCTTCATATAACATTTGCTTGCAGCAAAAGTACAAAGTGTATACAATTCAAAATGAAATCAGACGATATGTCGTATATAATTTATAATATATTCATGTTTACAAGAGTTATATCATATACCAATACTTACTTATCTGCACCACTCAATAGTGATTCTCAACACATTTTCATAAACCAGAAAAGTTTTGTAGTAACACTGATTGAGTATATGGAGTGAGTTTTGTAAAGCGGTGCAGATAGATAAACCACCCTGTACTAATCTAACATCAGTGTATGACACGCACGTTATACTTATATCTACAACGATACTCATTCATTAGTAAATATTACGCATCACCGAAAAAATGCACTTACATATCCCATTCAATGAACCGCGATTATCAGTAATTTTAAATACCTACAATAAGTAACCAGTTCAAAGAGGTTTATAAACATTTGTCAAAACGGCCGAACAACTGCATTTTTAGTTAAGACTACACATTACAAAATTACAAGAAGAAAGTGCATTTGCCAAAGAAAGGTAGTGTTCTTAAATATAGTAAAGGTATAAGAAAATATTATGTTTTGTACAAGTCACAGAGATCGATAGATACATTGTTTTGTTCATACCTTATACATATACGTCCTGAATATTAATATGTTCAAGAAAGTTACGTTTGTCGCTAAGATTATTTATAATTTCGGTAATTATTATGTAAACTACCACAGAAATCGTTGTTAAAAAGAGGAATCCTTATTTAGAAGGAATTCTTCTTAAAGGGTATTCAAGCTCTGATTGACAATCTTTGAGCTCATTTAGCAAGTAGATATGCTACTGAAATCATTTAAAGCAAGTAGATATGCTACTGAAATCATTTAAAGTCCTAACATAGATACACAAGTATAGAACGACAATGATTTACCTATTATTTCTCACGACTTCATTTTGCTGAAACAAAATATCGTTATCTAGACACATTAAGATCAAAACATGAACACTTACTTATATAACACATACGATTACCTAAACACGACAGATTCGTATGATAGTTACACCTGTGTATTTCCATATACCGTCTAGCGTCTGTATGTAGCAAATACTCGTATTATAAACACTTTTGCTAGTGTGGTGTACTCATAATATTATTTCTACTACAATCGAGATCATGGATCAAGAAAAAGTTTCACTGAAGTGTATTTACGAATCTTGTTTAAAACTTTATGATTATAGTACCACGCTATCACTACACGAGAATGAATATTGGTTTAAATATCTTGTGACAAACATTATAGAGGTTACGAAGAAATTGAATATGTTACGTATTTAATTCTAAAATCTCTACGTTGTACGTTAACCATATCTGAAACATTAAACATTAAAACTGGCTGACACATTGATACTAAGTACCCTACTCAAAGCATTAACTATAACAGTGAGACCATTTGGTCTAACATCGACCACCAAGACAATCCGTAAAGACATGGAATCGTCCCTGAATACAACAGTATCGCCGCACGGCACTGCTCAGACACGGTTCGCGCTGAACACCCACCATTTCTTTGACAAACGCCTCGTACCATCTTGGGAGACGTAACTTCACCGAGCGTTAGTGTTAGTATTGGAGTCGCTCTCGGGGCCGTCGTGGTACTCGTGGAAGCAGGGCACGATGCAGAGGTTGGTGCGGCACTCGGGGCAGTGGTACTGCGTCTTCCGCCGGAGGATCCTGCCGCACTCGTCCACGGTGTTCCAGCAGAAGTTGCAGCTGAGCGGCGGCCCGGAGCGCACGGCGGGCGTGTGGCTGGCGCGCTGCGTCTGCGACGTGTCGGACGCCGTGGACTCGAACGACGCGGACGCAGACGTGGCCGCCATCGCCGCGCTAGCCGCGCTCGCCGCGCTCGCCGTGCTTGTGGCGCTCGTCGCGGTCGTCGCGCTCGCACTCGTGCTCGTCGAGGACTGTCGCTCGGCAATCGACACCGCCCGGATTAAGAGTGAACCTACTTCTTGTTCCAATCGAGGCTTCCGCGTAAGAGTAGCCTGTAAATTCAGATCACCAACTATTTATGAAACACAATACAAAAGTCTTTATACAATAAATACAAATACATTTGAGTATGGGCTGCCTAGTGCCTCGTCACTATGACCATCTATGACGCGAAACAAATTAGCAACTGAAAACGTCATTGACGTGTCTCTTACCAAAGAACTGCTTTTATGGTACCCACAAAATCAACATTTTTTATACTCTCCACGACAAATCGTCAGCTCAGAAAATTTTTTTCGGTAGCAAAATTCTCAACATCAACTATAATTTTTGTTAGTAGGTATAATATAATACTGGGTGCGAAACAGCAAAATAAAAAGATAGAATTTTATAATTTAGGTATACCTTCGAGGTGTTGTACTGTGGGTAGGATTCGTGTTTCTGCAGCGTGGGCGCAGCTTTGGACACTGCGGGGGTCGGTGGGAGGGGTTCGGACGTCTGCTTGCGAATGTTCTGCTCGTCAGGCACGCGCGACTGTCGCTTGAAGTGCTTGGTCCGCCGTTGCCAACCCATGTCAGAGTTCGCCATGGCTGGAGCTACATCAACATATAAATGTGAAAGTGTGTATGTCTGTATTTCATGGCAAAACGGAGCTACGAATTGACTTGATTTTTTAAATGGAGGTACTCAAAGTGGCAGAAGGCTACTTTTGTCTGCTTCTAACCCCCCCCCCCCTCCCATTTCCCTAAAACGGGGCTCCATACAAACTTCCTTTCCTTCTTACCTTCCTTCCCTTTTTAGCTTTCTACCTTTCAAAGTAACGTAAAAAAATGGTGTTCGGACTATTCATAAAAACATTGCGCATATTGTTTTTATCAAAAATCAGAGATTTTAAAGAAACAATACGAATTTAAGTTAACCGAATATTTATTTTCATGGACTAGCTTCTGCCCGCAGCTTCACACGATTTTAGGAAGTTGGGAAAAATAAAGGAATTTGTGCACGATTTTATTTGTTAGTCACAATTTAATTTAGTTATAAATATTCGTCAGGGTTGGGCAGTATTTAAGTAACTTGTAATTAAAGTACGTAATTGAAATACAATTACGTATTTGGTATTTGTATTTAAATTACTTCCTCAAAATGTAATTTGTATTTCGTATTTCAAATACCTGACGTTGTACGTATTTTGTAATTAGTATTTAATTTACATGAGGCTTCAAAAACATTTATTATTAAAATACATTTAACTTCATTTCGAAAGATCATTAATATTTTCAAAATCCTTTAGAGTGGAAGCAGTTTTGTGAAATATTCAAGTAGGTAAATCACGGAATTACTGAATGCCTACCTACAGAGTGTTCAGGCGTTCTCTCTCTTTTTTTGCATTGCCTCTTTATCAAACATTGAGTTGGATTGCATTCGACGAAGGAAAACATAAAAACTTTTAAACCATGTTCGATGTTGACGATAAGATTACATAGATTGTAATTTATATTTTGTATTTTAATTAAAAATGTGTAAAATACTTACATGCATGCATGCATTATATATTTTTTTTAAATACTTTACTGAAAGATTTTTTCTATTTTAATTAGGTGTGATAAAGTATTTTTTAATTTGTATTTCAATTAACGCAATGCATGTAGGTATTTTGCCCAGCCCTGATATTCGTATAGATTTGTATGGCATTTGACATTTTTTGACTTGTTGTGATATTAACTACCTATTCAAAGAGGTCGACAGCAGTCTAGAGTTCTAGAGAGAAATCCATGAAAAAATATTTTCATTTCACTTGAATTTGTTTTTTTTTTTAAATATACTTATACGTGACTTATAACGTGTTTTAAAATTATCTGCCACGGCTTTAATAGGAGGTAGTGTTGTGTTTGAAGATTACAATAGTGTAAAAATTTCGTACCTGGCCCAGTTAATTCAGTTTAAGAACATAAAGTAAGTAAGTAAACCCCATACAAATAATATAGATAGTATTTTTAATAAATAGTATGGAACTAGAGGGTAGACGAATAAACATTTTCTTAGCGACTGTACTTTGAGGACCGAGTGGAAACTAAAATTTCGCTGATGTAGTCTGGTCAACGAAACTGTCCACAAATTAATTTCTAAACTTTTGATATGGCAATAGCTAGCACCTATTAGTACTAGTCACGTTTAAAAAACTTATACAAATGGTTTAATGACCAGCATGCTTTCCTTGCATTTTATTCATTATAGTTTTGAATTGTATGAATGAGTGCAATAACCAAATATTTTACAGTCTAGTTATTTTTATTATATTGTTACATAATTTGTTATCTTCTGAGGTACGGTACCTAAGTGTGAAAAGTGTGAGAAGAATTCCCGAAACTAACCTATAAGTGACATGATTGAATACAGTAGCTGTATTTTTAGGCGACGATGGAGCATAATTCATTGACATTATTCCATAAAATAAACTTTAAAAGTACCTAATATATATTTAATTTATTAAAAATTTTCGATATCAATATAATATATGTATGCCAATATACATGTATTCGTCTCGAATAATATAAAAATCAAGACCGTTTAAGCAGCCTATAGTTAGTGTTGGCAGTTCTTGATTCTTTAAATTTGCCGCCTTTTTTCTTGGCCAGACTCTAATAAAAATCCACTCTCAGACCCCAGGGGCCGAGATGACACCCTAATTAGCGGCCGAGTGGAAACATAAATTATCGGGGGCCGAGGGTCCGAGAGTGGACTAAATGCTAGGAGTGTCCCATCTTTTTCTTATTCCGTAGGAAACTACTTCTTATTTTCTGAATTTTCTTTATTTTTAGTGCGCTTCTTTCCATTCCATTTTGACAGATGGTCAGTTTATAAAGGGATTTCTTCGTGGGAACCCAGGTTTGATAGCTATAATAATTGTATCAAATAATCAGAATAGGCAGGTATCAAAAATAACTGTCTTCAGGCCGATTGAGTGGTCTGCGTACTTTCAGCGACCAGGATTTCCTTTAATTTATGCTTACACGTCTCTCTACATCTTCGTGCATGTTTTCTTTTCTGTAAGATTATTTTTTCCGTAAGTAATGGTCGACATATTCCAGTTGGGTATTGGTTACGAAGATCGTTGCGTATGGCTTGACATCACTTTAGTTTTGTCTAAATTAATCTTGAGACCAATTATTTCGCGTTCCGTAATGAGTGAATTTGTCATGATTTCCAAGCTTTTACTAGTCACTGCAAAAAGAACGATGTCATCAGCGAATCTTAGGTTACTCAAGTACTTTCCTTGTACTGGTATTCCTATGTTCTCCCTATTTAGTTTTGAAAAAAATATTTTGGAGCTATGAATAGTTTCGGTGAAATTGGGTCTATATGTCCATCACTACGACGTATTGCTATTTTTTTTCTCTACATTCGCAGTCACTGTAGATGTTAGTAAATTAATTAAGTATTATATTTTTTCGGTTAAACCACGTAATTATTTGACGAGGAAGTCGACAACTTTAGCCATACTAGCCAGCATATTCATGAACATTTCGCGGCACACGATGCGGCGACTATCGCGCTGCTGCTGCAAGTTTCTACTTGTAACATTGAAATACAACGGTTCCCGAATTGAGTGGTGTGGTATGCTATCAAATGCTTTGGCATAATCGACAAAACCCAGATATAAGTACTATAGTGTATCAATAATATTATTCGAAGTAAAAGCATGTAAAGAAAGCCCATAAAAATACAAAAGGGTGGGGAAAGATTGAAAGAAATTAAGTACAAAATAATCAAAATTGTTTATTATCTATTTTGGTATAGAACAGTTATTATTAGTGCTAAGCACAAAATTCACAAATTTTGCCAGTAGGTATATGAACAACCTCATTCTTTCGACAATCGTGAACATTGCCTTCGATTACTTCTATTATTTATTTTTAGCTCAGCTTCTGGGTCGGATTTATTATTATTACAAAAATATTGCTTATAAGGCATCGAGTTACATACGAAATATATTGAGAATATTTGCAACATTGTTACTACAAACGTATTAATTGCTATTTTAGTATTGTGGCGTCATGTCCACGACTGTCGACTTTTCTACGATCCACAATCATTTAATATAGTAATATACATTTTAATATTACTGATTATAATTACTATTTCGAAAAACACTGGTACATATAAAAATCACTGTCTCATATGTGGGTGTAGACAGACGCTAAAGAGAAAATAAGATCTAAAATACTTATTCGTTTCAAACTAAACAAATGAATATTGATATATTACATTTTGTGATGTAAAATCATTGTAAATGGTATACGAAGAATAAAATTACGTCATTGTACCTAATGAGAAGTTTCAAAAAAGCTGCATTTTTATTACCGTACGGTACTAATTTAGTTCATGTTAAAGCTATCTTCACAAATGATGTCAAATGTAAATTAAATAACATTGATTCATTGTTTTAATATCTTTTCATTTGAGTACCTACTTTTATAAATAACAAAAGAATGGTGGTATATTTATTAACCTAAAAAATAATACTTAATGAGCGTCTACCACCACCCACACACGAGGTTTGTAACTGAAACCTTTTTGTCTTCTGGTAACACATATTTCGCGGCCAATTACTTGTTGACCAACATAATACTTTAAAATCACCTTGAATGGCACTTAATTAATAAAACAGAGAAATTCAAAATAAATGCGAGAGCAGTTCCTTCTCTATAATCTGAACACTAAACAAAGAGAAAAACAGTAAACAACAATACACCGATACTCCAACACTTACACACAACATAACTTGATCCATTTCTTAACATGGAATCAGTTACCTAGTGATCAATGCTGAGAAGCCTTTGCTCCCTAAAAAGATTAGAAATATATGGCGGTTTATATTTAATGTATAATCACCTAAAACTGCATATCGAATACTGTTTGCATATATACTTATTACGAAAGCCCTAATTCCAGATTATAGAGTTTACTATTCCATTTCTGAGCAGTCTTTCGGGATATTCAGAGCAACATTCAGGGATACATATTCAATTATATACATATTATATTTACAATTTGAATGACCTCTGAAACGAAGCAGCTATGTTGCCAGCCTAAACGAAAAAAATTCTAAATTATTTTAAAAATCAGTCAAAATTATTACAAAAACAGAGATCGCAAACGCCGAAACTGGTTATTATCGTTGTAAATCTAGGCGAATATAAAAATATAATACTCCCTAATTTATATAAAAAAAAAGTAATACTTCTAAATGACGTTAGTAACAAGATCACGAATTGTACTCGCGTGCGGTCTGTCGTCACAAGCAACGCGGCAGCTAACTGCTACATAGTAAACAGTAAACCAATCAAATTGAGCAAAGCGTTAGTACAACAGTAGTATAGTAACATGTATGCGAGCACAAAATTACAAAATAATATAAAATCTACCAATTATGAAAATGTGAGACGGCTGCAAGCCAGTATCATCTTTCTTTATTGGGCGTCTCCTTCATTGGGCAGGATTCATATGGTCATTTCATTAAATCATATAATCAACTAATTACTGTATATCAGGCTCAATCAAACTAAATGTTACTATTGAGAATTCTTAAAAGATCATAATAAAATCACATTCAATATGTATATGGTAACGTGACGTTAGCCTTAATACTACAGTAATGAGGAGTAGGCACAGTCACAGTACCTAAGTATCAATAAGTATATCAATAAGAACATGAACAAATCGTACAACAATGATAAAATAAGCGACAATTTCCGCACGCGAGACAACCTACAAGTTACGTCACTGGCACCGCTTATGCCTAACTAGTAACAGTAACTTACACTATAAATGCATAATGATCTAATACCTAACTATTTTACACGATAGAGATCTCTGGTAATATTGTTCCTGTTCATGCAAGACGAGCTGCCGCACCAGGCGTACCTCGGCGCGTCACACCCACGCTACATGTAACGCAAACATCACGTACAAAAGATATGTGCAATTTTATCAGTCCAACGTAAATACAAAAAAGTTATGAACGTTTTCATGTATTACTATTACTACTGGCATCTCATATCACTGGTTACTATTTTTTATTAAAAATATAATCATAATTCCATATTAATAATTGTATAAATTAAACAAAATCCATTATATAAAATTGGTGTTTCATCAAAATTCGTATAATGTTATACAACCGAAGTGGCGGTGTGTTTCTTTATCTTAAGAAACCTGATAAATAAACAAATAAAAAAGAATAATAAATTCTCCTGGAATATTCATTATAATAAATAGTTGGATGTGCATACTTGCACGAGAAGTACGTATAAAATGTATATTTTGGGTTCTTGATCTATTATTATTGTACCTGCACACTACTGTTGTGTACGCGTGAGGTAGCAAATCATAACATTAAAGGATTACAGCGAAAATTGTAAAAACTTACAGCTACACTAGAAACTTTGATCATCAATCAAGTGATTACGTTTGGCCTAGTGGCTATATATATGTAATTATGTATTTCGTGTAATACGAGTGACCTATCTACGGAGCACATGCGAACACAACCCTACTGAGAACTTCACCCTCCCTATGACTCGCCACGGCCAAGCCACACGTAACAGATATTTCTTTAATATTTGCCGACACACCACCACGCTTTCAAAATAATATGAAAATTACACTATAGGTACTTTGATTTAGGTGACTACTATAATATTATGTGTGTTTTATGAATTCTTATTACATGGTTCAATACATGACTCACGTTGCTTGCATGCTACTACAATGAGACGACAACATCTTTAGCCGATGTGTTTTCCAACAACTTTAGTGATACCAAAAAAGGTAATATCGAGATCTTTTAACAAGACTGTCACTATGTCTTTCAGACACTATTTTGGGAAGTGTAATAGTTATAGATGTGATAGCTCTTTTAGGTATCCTCGAAATTGCATATTTTAATTAAATAGTATTTGTAAAGATCACGCTTTTTATTTATTGAAGACGTGTGCAGTTTCTCTTGCACGCAAGTCGAGCAAAAAAAGCGGCACGGCCGTATCATCCTTTTCTCGAAGCCATTAAAGCCAATGTTAACCGCCTATAACTTCGTTGTGGATAAAACAAGAAGCCTGATTTTTAAATACAAAGTAGGCATTGTAAAAACATCATATATTTAAATTTTAACCATTAGTTTAAGAACTTGCCAGTTTTATTCGAAACTTTGTCACTGACTGACTGTCAAAAGTTTAAGACATTTGTAACAGACATAGAAGCTTTAAAATTGGAATACACTTAGTGTTTAGTACCTACATCAAGGGAAAAATCGAATATTTTGTAAATTCGGTCCCGTTTTTCAGATAAATCAACTGCAACAATAACTTTGTAAACCCATATAAATGTATGGGATTACAAAGTTATTGATGCAGTTACATTTTATTGTTCACTGTACATTATGGATGCATTAAAGTGATTTGATTTGATTAATTTCATCTACAAAAAGAAGTGAAATACCATCAAAAACATCCTGTAAAAAAGCCCAAGTCTCGCCCCTCATCAGTTTTTCTATTATAAAATGTTGTGACAATAATACCAAGTCGGTTATTTTATTTAGTCCCTACTTAAGGGACCTTATATTGTAAGTCTTTATGTAAATTGTTATCATATCAAAAAAATTTACGCTTTAAATAAAATAGATTGACTTGACCATCGCATGGAAAACAAGTATACCTACTTTGGTTGACATTTCTTGTATTATATTGTTTATTTCATGATTACGAATTATGATGGTATATTGCATGATTAAGTCGGATGGCCAAGTCGATCTATTTTATTTAAAACGTATAATAAATGTAATATTAATATGATAACAATTTACATAATAACCAAATACAGAAGCACTCTTAAGTACGGACTATATAAAATAACCAACTTCGTATTACATAGATCTCACAATTTTTTACAGTATAAAAACTGATTAGGGGCGAGACTCGGGCTTTTTTACACGACTGCGCCAGGAGGAGGGTTATGTTTTTCGAGAGTATGTTTACAGGATGTTTTTAACGGTATAATACATTTCCCGATCATGTTCTCAACTGATCATGTTTTATCGATTGTCCTCCTTGAAACGCTATTGAACAAAATCACCCAGACTATCATAAAAATACTTATAAATAGAGGTAGTTATGAATAAACCTGCCACTCAGAACTTACGAACTAAATCTTTGCGTGCCGCTCGATGTCCCACGAACTTGTTAGTCAAAATAGCAGCCCAGTGTTCAAACTATTCACATTACGGTATAACAATTATAGTGTAAAAATAGTTTATAAAATTATCAGCTTTGAATGTAAAAATACAACTGTTAAACAAGTAGTGAGACGCGAGGGCATTGAACTTGCTCACTGGTATACATCACACCCACGACGACCCATCTCGAGCAACTACAACGTTACCGTGGCACTTGGCTACGCTTGGCGAGTATCGATACCTACTAACACTACACTAACAGTGGTGCGCTTGCTTAGTACGCGTCAATTTACTTAATTAAAACTAGTCGAATCACCGTCATATCCACACAACTAGCTGCAAAAATATGTTTTGATATGAACTAATACATCGATACACACCCGTACCGTTACGCCAACTAATTCAAAGTACCGTAGGTTATCATTATTAATATTATTGCAAGAATAATGACGAACTTATTGAAACTGTGTCTCCAGTGTTGCAACCAAAGCGGGAGTTACATAACAATAAATTCGCTATCACATTCGATCCGACGACTACACATAACACTACGGTTGTGCACTATATTAATTGTAAAAAACACTGGTTTACCGAACAGTTTATAACTTACGGTCCTATTGAGATCTACAAGATATAATTTTTTTTCCATGGCAATTCTACGGCTGTGGCGCTCACCTTATAAGGGCCATGAAGAACGTGTGATGCATCAATTCATTAATTTATATAGTAAGATGGAGTACTATTTATTACTAAGTTTCGGGGCACAACAGTTATTGTATAAAATATGATTTATTTTTTCGTTATAATAGTTTCATGCAGTTATTTATGATCCATCAAACCATGTCGAATTTGAGCGTGTGTCGTCATTACACCAAAAAAATGTGTATATATCCATTCGAAAATAAAAAACATTGCTTTTATTTTATTGCCAATTAATACTACGACACACCTCAGTCACAATACTGTTAACTTACAAATGTACCAGGCCATTCTGTAAGTCAGTTAGACATTCCAATATATGCAGCAGTATTTACTCGATGCAACTGTTTCAATTTCGCAAGGTATATGAAGTATGAACTGTAAGTAAAGACTTGTAAGCCCACAGCCAAACCGATAGTAAGTACGTTACGTGTTCGGACTAATATTTACAACGCGAGATGCATGTACAAGTGCTCATAGCGCGGCGGCGCGAAGGCGGCATGCGGGGGCGAAGGCGCCATGTAGGGCTGGTGGTGCCCGTAGTCTGCGCCTTGCCACTCGTGTCACAACGAGTACGACTCGTCCGCTGACACGCCGCAGGCCGCGTTCTATTGCATTGAGTTGAAGTTCACTCCCAGAATGTTGAGAGGCGAGTTGTGAGCCACGCCCTGCAATGGAAACCCGTGCGCGGCGTTGGACTCGATGAATCCAGGCGGCACCTGATGTTGCGGGCACACCAGTGCCATCTGTTGCTCCGGTAGTTGTTGCTCCTCTTTATGCTCGGGCGGTGGCGTTGTATGCTCACGCTTGATCCTGCTTTTAATACTTGGCCTGTTATTCGGGTATCCTTTTTTCTTATACTCGAGCCATAAGGTCCTATTGTTAACGCCGAACATACGAGCCGCCTTACAGAATCCTATTCCTCCGAAACGCACAGCCTCTAAAGCCCTCTGGAAGTTCTCTTCAGATTGGGGGTTGGTAGTTCGTCGTCGCTTGGGGGTGGGCGTAGGATTGGGTTCCTGTGCGGCTTGCACGTCAACGCAGGAGGGTCCGGGCGAGGGGCCGGCCACGCCGAGGCTCTGGCCGTAGTTGATGTCGCCGTCCATGTGCGGGTTGATCACATTATTGATGTACATGCCGGGGTCCTGCTGCAACGCGCCAGCTCCTAAGCACGCGTTCGTGTACCGCGGATACGAATGCTCCATCATAGTCCATTGGCCTCCTGGGAAGAGAGATAAATGTACGTATTTTAATAAAACTCTCTAGATATAGTATAATATTTCTGAGTTAAAGTTTAAACAAACGGTTTCTCATTGATCTCCCTTCCCTGGAAAGTAAAACGTCGCCCAGTAATGTAACGATTACAAATACGGTGGGCTTCCTTTATTATGCTTTATGTATATTTTTAAATAGAGACATTGTGTTCTCTTTTTATTGGCTATGAGTTAATATACACCAATTTTGTTTGTTTATCTTTATTGGTTAGGAGCTTAATTGTAATTTGTTTTGTTTAGTAAAATGTACCAGTGGACTTGCACAGGTGTGTTGAGGCAGGGTCCACGTGGCACAGGTAGTAATCACTATCTACGTATAGCACGGTGCATGCGCGAAGAACATACATAAAGCATAGAGTAAGAAGCAGATGATGATTGTTACGGTTTAGAGATGAATGAGAAACGGATGATGTTTAATACTTTTATTTTGTGAGATATTAGTGCTTGATGTCTCCTTCATAAAATATATTTCTATATTTTAGCACCTCTGTTAAGTTTGGTACAATATACAATGTGATAGGGGTGAGACTTCTAACCCCCTTCGACCCCCGACTTTTGTCGATAAAATTAGATGTAGTACTCAGCCTTAACGGGTTAGAAGTTAGAATTCAATTGGATAATTTGATTATATTAATAATTTGGTTATATGCTTGAAAAAATATTTTATGTCTGACGGCTCTGGGATGTTACTCTAATAGGGTGCCTCCACACTGCCTTTTTGTCAGTTTTCAAACATTCGTATAGGTACTTATTTCAAAATTGACTGCACTATTGGTGCGATGGCTGGGCAACCGGCTGCCAACGCAGTAACGTGTAGCGGGTTCGATTCCCGCACGGAGCAACTTTTTGTGTGATCCACAAATTGTTGTTTCGAGTCTGGGTGTCATGAGTATGTGAACTTGTATGTTTGTAAACGCACCCACGACACAGGAGAAAATCCTAGTGGGGGCTACGTTTTAAAAAAAACAAAAATAATCCTTTCTACAGGCATTGTGAGAGCACCATTATGTTTTAAAAGGTATAGTAATACAGAGACTATTTACTTTTTTACAGAGGTGCTAGTAGAAAAAAGAATAAGAAAGGGCATAATAAGCTCAGTACATGTGTCTAGACAGATTATGACAGCGAGAACGCATTGATTTTGTAAAATAAACGATCGTTTATCCGCAGTTTTCTTGGGTATTGTTGGAACTAGGCGATCATTTCATAAACGTATAATTTTAATTTACAATCGTAATTTTCAACAGTCCAGTAATATGTACTGAAGTTACAGACCATCTTATCATGCTGTACTTTCTGCTTTACGGTGATAACAATAAAGCTGAAAATTGTAAGTTGACGGAGTTAGAAGGGCTACGGACGAGTTCTATGGAGATTTCGCTAACAACGTACAAGTAACCTAACATTAATAAACATTGGAAATATTTGATAAAACAGACATCTAATAGATATTAGGACATTTGGACAACATTAAAAGCTACAACGGACCACATTTACTATTTTAAAAAAATGAACAATAAAAGGTAAACATGTAGAACATAAAATGAAGAAACATGAATGGCAGAGTCGATGTGTGATAGCGATATATGCAGTGGAAAGTTACGGGATGGTAATAAAAGGTATCTGACATCTCACGGTTACAAGGTGTTCATCCATGTGTTGCAAAGCTCTTGTGTAGGTACACACAATACTGAATGAGCTATCGATTTTTCACTCACCAGGTGGCACCACTGGCGAGTAAGATCCTGTCAGCCCAATCACTGTCGCTGTCAAAAGTTTAGTTACCAATAGAATGACAGACTATCGGCGTATAACCTAGCTTAATTACTTTAGCGCTCCTAACTTAGCCTTGTTAGAACAACGATCTTAATAGCAAGTTGACATTTTATAATACAAAAGATCATGAATTCTACAGAGTAAATGGTTTTATACCGCACAAACAGATTAAAACACGTTATCGTCAACAAACTGTCAAGAAATAATGCTGTATTATTTATAAGGCTAATATTCTATTAAGTGATTAGAATTAACATGGCAACCATTTTCTTGTATTAATAACAAATTGAATTTAAAGGGTTTTACACGCGTTAGTTAACGTAAATTATCATTTGTAAGCCATCACACAAGGACTAAATATTATACTTTTTACCTTGTGGTATCGCTGTGGGGGTGTTCTCTAGTCCAATCTGCTCAACGTTGAGGTCCTGTTCCGTGGTCTGAAATCACAGGGAAATATAAAATGTATAACAATAAATAAAACTAAGATTTTTACGAGAAATTCTGCCTACTCTAATTCAACGAAAAATGAAATTTCGTCCTAAACTTCGCAGATTGCATACTACAATTCTATTTATTACGAACTTTCGTGAACAAAAATGAACGAATGAAATGAAGATAAATAAATAACTTTTGATATGAAATTAAGAATAAAACGTTATTTCAAGTAATTTTATTAGTAAATCAATAAAACCTACGGCCGAAAATTAAACGAAACTTCGCATTCGAGAACCGGAGTAGCCCCTGTGGTCATTTTTGTTTTCACTTACCTAATCGTGCCACCTTACACTTACAGAATAAGTAAGAAGTACTAGCTTGGCTGCTTCGTCAGGCTAAGTAAACGTATCTAGTCACTTTTAGATACGTTTTAAACATATAAATGACGTACATATTTGCTAGCACTCGTAACTTTGATTCCTTTTATTTAAGTATTGCTATCTAAAATGGCAACAGGCTCACCCCCTATTACATGGGACATGTAACACAAATGGTGAAAAGTGGGTGTACATTGTATTGCGGCATTACGTGCCGTAAAGTGCACCTCTGCCTACCCCTCGGGGAGAAAAGGCGAGACGTTACATGCGTTCAAATGTTGTCTAATATTTTTCAGTACCGTACCAAAGTGACTGACTAAATAGATTTTAAATTTGATTACCCCGTCATAATCCCTATTTAGGAGTATAAGAGAGACAAAGGATTCGTAAGAACTGGTAAAAAGTGAATGTCACTTTGGCAAGTTGGTGCATTCAAATGTGTCTTTGTAAAATTCTAGCGAAGATCTGCATCATTGCATTGCCTTTTCATACTGATCTACATAATTGGATACTATCCTCGGTCAAAAATAAATTATTACAACTTTTCAATACAATAAAATATTAAAAAATAATCACACTCTCATTCATAAATTTGATGAACTATTTAATTTTCGATTTTTTCTAGCTAAATTTCTAGAAATAAGTCTGCTATTTGACGTCAAAAACTTATGACGTCATAACGCACTATTTCATACAAAGTTCATAGAAACAATCGTTTTTGACGTTTCGAAAAAAGTATTGAATTTGACTAGTAGGAAAGTAGCCTATTATGACATTGGCCAAATTGCTAGGAAAGATTTGACTGAACTCTTAAAGAGCTAGAGCGGTTCGAGAAAAAATAAATTAATAACTATATTAAAAACTAAAATATTTAGGTACATAAAAAAGGATTTACTGACGTCATCTACCTGTTGCGAATTGTCGATGGTTCTAATTTCATGGTATTCGCGCATGCGCCGTTGTTGTTGTGGCACGCTGCTTAACGTGATCGCATCCACCGTCTGAGCGGCGACGTCAGCGCGGCCTTGCTCGTTTTCCACCACGTTCAGTGATGTAGAACCACTCGAACTTTTCCTTCGCCTGAAAGTTTTTTACTCCCATAATTTTTGCATGAACTTGCTCCAATAATATCTCGATTTTACAACAAAACAAATAAAGTTGAATATTTAATGACCATAGTTTGCTAATGGTTGGTGTCTTGGCGTTTAAGATTCGATGTTTTTTTTAGTTTTGGTAAATAAGATTTATCCTAGCATGAAACTGCATGGTTACCCAAATACAAGAACAAGTACTGTTGATAATGAACTTGGTTTCGTACCGTCTGCGCTTGTTGGAAGGAGAGGCAGCTGGCGATTGTCTCTGTGAGTCCATGGAGTCGCCCTGGTTCTGGAACTCTGCCGAAGTGCCTTGGGATCGTGTTAGTGACGTGGAGTCTGGCATCTCCGTCAAACCCTTTATTTTTAAAAGCTTGGCAGTATCCAGGACCTACAAAAAGATCACATAATCCTTCATTTACTTCTTTAACAAACTCCTTCTCATTAGTCAAGCGTTGAAGAGATGGGCAGAAATTTTTTTAGAAATTAGTTTCCTGGTCCAATTCTGATCATGACCCTGCTTAGATCCAAATGTAATAAAAGTAAACAAATGTAGACACTAATATAGATACATTACACTAATATGACACTATATCAGTGAAATGTCAGATTCCTTATAATATATTATATATTTATTATCAGATATATAACATTTATGTTAGTGATGTTTTGTTTATTTAGTGGATATTTGACATTGTGTTAACACATTGCTTACCTTGGGCAACTGTTCCTCGGTCACATTCACCTCCCCACAGTACATAAAGTCGACCATCGTGCGCAGGTCGGCATACGTCACATCCTTCAGGATGACTATCGGATGTGGCGACGGATTGTCAACGAACAGAGACTGAAAATAGAAACCGGGAAATTATAATTTGTGATTGAATTATTCTTGTGAAATCTGGCTAATATTAAAAATGTGAAACTATTTAAGGATGTGTTTGTTAGTTACTAATTCCAAAACATCTGAACGGATTTCGATGAAACTTGTCGCGGAAGTACATTATCAGTGTAGAAGTAGGGGAGAGCGGGGCTGAAAGTGCCGGGGGTAAATTGTGCCGATGCGAATAACTCGAAAACAGAAAGAGATAGTTATACGATCGTATTGCATCGTGCGTGTGCCCGACTGTAAAGTGTAAGGCATCTCTCCCCTGGATTATAGTAACAGTCGAAGCCAGTTAGGTAGGTTAGGTGGGAAATTCTTCTTTGAGTAACAGTTTTACGCGTAGAAGTTCCGGACAGAAGCTGTAACTATAATAAAATGGTGAAAAAATAGGAGAAATATCACATGAATCTGTTAGTCAACTTATAATATTGTAATATTCACATTGACTTTTTTGAGAATAGGCACAGAAAATACGACCATCACATACGACCTGGAAAACATGATACATCAAATAGAATATAAAAAAAATCAGCCCCAATATTGAACTTTAAAAAAACGAAGTGATAATACAATCCCTATTATAATATCATTATGGAATACAATACAGCAATAACAAAAAGTAATAATGGGCAAACGGTCCCATATGTTCTGATGCAGAAATGTGCACTATTAAGAAAACACATCTCGAAGCCCTACTTTGTATTAAAGCAAGCACTAGTACAAAAGCTTTCCTAGGTTTCCAGTTGTTTAAATAAGCATAGTCCTTTTTGAAAATTGCAACCCGTTTCTATAAGACCATATCGTGCGCTGATTTTTTCAGAAAAGTGTTTAAGAAGCTTTCAACGACAGTACATTCCTTTGAAAATTTTCTAAACAAGAAACGTAATAGAATCTGAACTTTTGTCGGATACTCAAGAAATAAGGATGGTGCTGTATCATGAGACGCACGAAAATTGCGGTCTCGGTTTCAATTCCAAGTACGTTTCTGACGGCGGGAGGAAACGCCCGGGTGTCGGCATTGCGTGGATCACCCGGAGGACACGGTGGAGCATACAGTAGCGGTATGCCCTGCATGGGCTGAGCACCGCCGTGTCCTTAGGGATGTGATCGGCGACGGTGACCTCTCGCGTCCGGCTTTGGTTCAGGCCATGGTGCGGAGCGAGGGGGAATGGGACGCCGTCTCCTCCTTCTGCGAAGCAGTTATGCTAGCTAAGGAGGAGGCGGAGCGCGTGAGGGAACGATCTTCCTCACGCCCCAGCCGCCGCAGAAGACACTCCGGGCGTCGGGGATCGCGTGACGATCTCCGGCCACCGTAAGTGCGGGTCTGCGGACGGCGAGCAAGGGTAGCTCGCCGCCCGACCAGAACCAGACCCGTGCGTACGGCGCGTCGCGTTCCGCGCGCGCCTCAAAGAGCCAGACCACCACAGATGGGGCCCAGTAGGGCTGATGCCTGATTCGGAGCTGCGGACAACAACGTAAAAGGTTACCGGGGCTCCGGCTCAAAGCAGGAGAAGGAACGGGGTGGTTTTTAGTCAGTAAGAGTCTGACACTCCCTCCCGCCTCACCCTAGGCGGGAGAAGTCATTGGATGATTTTCCCCCCTCAAAAAAAAAAAGTACGTTTCTGAGTTCTAATCGAGACAATTCTGAGTGATAACCAGGAGTGTGGAAATTTTCCAGGTGTCATATGTCATATTTCTTCTCTATATTTTCAAATTCTGGTAGTATAAGTTCTGGGAGTATGACTTTTTAAGTTTCAAACATCCCAGTAGTAAGCCAGGCTGTAACAATGTCTGGAGAATAATAGACTTGACCATTATTCAATGGGATTTATAACGTATCAGGCTAAAAGTATGTTAGATTGAATAATACATCTAAGCCTACATACATACGTAACCTCGCGTCTGTCGAAAATTGGGGTAGGCAAAGACTTTGCAACGTCAATTTCTACGAATCTTACATGACTTTTTCGCTTCCTCTTTTCATGCACGCTCGTCGGTTACGCCTTATATAATAATTAACCATACAAACTACGACATACTCACTTGGAAATAAGTACTGCACGCAGATAAAACAACTTTATGCGCGAGCAGTTGCTTTCCATCAGCCGAGAGAGTTACGTCCACGAGAGTTTGTGTGTTCAATAGGGTCGTGAACATAGATATAAAGTTCGGCTGGTGGTTATTCCACCGTAGACTATACTGTTGCGACATGTTGGAGTCCTGGAACAAGTAAGACAAATAATATCATTAACTGCTAAACATGATTAGATTAAGTGATTGACCTTGGCTTCTTTCTTAATAACAGAGGATTGATCTCCAAATAAAATAAATCATTGCGGAAATGATTTAGGAGCTGAGAAACCGATGTCTGTGCAAGGGGTCACAGCGTCGACTCCTGCACGTAACAGCCCTTCGCAAGCTCCACAAATGGTCTTCATGGATATGTGTGTGATACGTTTGTATTCATAACCATTACCACTCTAACAACACGGGAGAAAAGTAGTACAGAGCCCAGTATAAAAAAAAATCTAATATTACAACATATTTTGATAACTCTTTGACCGTACGCACGGGCACGGGGGTCTGGTTCTGGTCGGGCAGCGAGCTACCCTTGCTCGCCGTCCGCAGACCCGCACTTACAGTGGCCGAAGATCGTCACGCGATCTCCGTCGCCTGGAGTGTCTTCTGCGGCGGCTGGGGCGTGAGGAGGATCGTTCCCTCACGCGCTCCGCCTCCTCCTTAGCTAGCATGACTGCTTTGCAGTAGGAGGACACGGCGTCCCATTCCCTCTCGCTCCGCACCATGGCCTGAACCAGAGCCGGACGCGAGAGGTCACCGTCGCCGATCACATCCCTCAGGACACGGCGGTGCTCAGCCCATCCAGGGCACACCGCTAGTGTATGCTCCATCGTGTCCTCTGGGTGGTCCAAGCAATACCGACACCCGGGCGTTTCCTCCCGCCGAATCCGAAACAGGTACCTACCAAAACTTCCATGTCCGGTAAGCACCTGCGTCAGGCGGTAGGTGAGGACGCCGTGACGCCTCTCTAGCCACTCCTCAAAGAGGGGACTTACCGCTGCTATAACAGCGAGCCCATCATTGTCCAACCCTAGAGTGTAATTTAAACTCACGTGGGGCCGCCGGAAGCCCGCAGCCCCGGAGCTATGACAGAAACCTGCTGCTGCTTTTTTCTTTTTCACTTTACTACTGAAGAATTGCTTAGAATGAGATTTCTTACCAACAAATTCCGATTTATTACTGCGGCTACGTGTGTAACCGCTCGTTTAATAATTTTTACCGCTCATTTAATTATATTTCTGATCAATTATATATACATTGATCCATTTTTTACTTATTTTCATATACTTTGGTGCTTAGTTTTAACTGCTGAACTAGTTAATAAACGTGCCATTTATAATTTTTAACTTACCAAAACTGCTAATTACAACTGCCTCTTTAAATGAGTGCCCTTATTTTTTTTTTTGGAAGCTATCTTATAATTTCGATTACTGTTATAAAATTCCGTAATATCTTTAACGTAAATGGAGATTTAACTAATTAAAAATAACAACACTGTCACTCAGATTAACCTCGCTATTTTATTCATCACCTTTAAAAGGGTTTTGAGATCATTTTTCAAATTACAATTAAAATTAAAGAGCATTCGCAGTATTAAGTTGACTACACCGTCACACGTCTATTTAAAACCGACAAACGTCCAAATTAAATTAAATTAAAAATATAATTATATAAATAAAATATAATGAATGCCAAAAATATATAGTTTCTAAATGAATGGAGCGCTGGAACAAGACAAGATTTTTTGTATACCTTGTTGAGAAATAATTAAAAGCTTGTTACTTTAGTGTTTTTTTTTACTATTAATTTATTTATACTTTTTAGTGTTTGCTAATAATGGCATATATAAATAAATTACTTATTTTAAATAGACAAACGATCAAAGTTCATTACAAGACCTTTCTAGCAAGTCCAAACACGGCTTTGATCCGATATTTCATCATGCAATGCTAGTGCCTAATGTAAAATTGAGTTTAAGTAAGTAGTTACAAATTAACGCAAGGGTTCGAAAAATCAGAGCGAAGAACGTACTAAAAATGTTTGTTATCATTAATACTGCACTTAATTAAAACAGAGTAGGAAATAATAAGTGACGTAAAATCAGATTTTCCTAGGTGGAACTATCTACAGGTACACTCTACAGCATTATTGGCACGGACAATTGAATGTCAATAACTTTGCTATGAGCAGAAAGGGTCCGTATAATTAACCTGCCAATCAACCAGGCTGGCCGTGTACTTACTTAGAGGATAATAATTGTTCACTCAACAAGTTTTTTATTTTATTTTTAATATCCGATGTCTATAGCCGAAACTGGAATTAAATACGGCCGAAGCGTAATACATTTTACTGCAACTGACTGAACACAATTATAACAGATGATTTTTCGAGAACATTTCGGTGGCATCACCGGTTGAAAAAAATAAAGGCCGGTGTTAAAAATATGTCAGACTGTTCGCATTTTGTTTAACTGGTGAATATAAATTGAGGAAGTCACTGGTTTTGAGAAACTGGCATCAATATTTATTTGGGACAAAACACAACACCTAACTGAAAACAGAAGAGGGTTATGCGATCAAAATCATGAATGACAAATTTCTATCTCACGTTGCAAAATGAACGGCAACTGAATAAGGAAAACCTAAAGAAATAAGGAACAATATTTAAATCGAGCGCAATAGTCGAAACTTTAAATAATATCCTCTTAGTCAGAGGTGTAGATATTTAATATGAATTTCAGCTAATTAAGTAATATCTATAAATAATGTAATGTGACATCTCTCAACACACATGTAAAAATAAACTATGCCATACAATATTCACAATTGAGTGTATTGTTACCTTATTACCTGTGGTATAGGTATTCTACCGCTGAGAGTTCAGTCTTGGTCAGAATTTCTATAAGTACACTAGCGGACCCGACAGACGTTGTCCTGTCTACACGTCTTTAATTTGAAAATTTTAATCTTTTTTTAATAAGCTAAATCATTCTGGACCATTTTGATGAAAATTATTACCGTACTCAAATGTTATGACAATATCTAACGTCATTAATATTTGACACTGCGATGGTAGCGCCGTCTGTCGGATCCTATGTAAAACATTCCAAAATCAACAACTACTAATAAATTAAAAATTAATTTAAAAACATTGTCCAGCGGACAAAATTGTGAATCTAAACCATTCTCAGATCCCCTTGAACACATACAAAAAAAATCATCAAAATCGGTCCAGTCGTTTAAGAGAAGTTCAGTGACATACTTACAGAAGAATTATATATATAAAGATAGGACAAGTGCTACCACTTAAGTTTTTGACAGAAGTAGTAAAAGACAATAGGTCAGCACCGGTTTGTAAACTAAGTTAAGTGATTGCAGTCATTTATCTTCACAATTTATAGGTTCACGTGCATCGGTAGCAATACGTGTCCCTTTTAACTTGGCATAACATACCATGTTATGTAGTTATGTCGCCGCGACCTACTTCGTCACTGTTCCCGGTAACTGAGCCTGAAACTACAGCTTAAGTAATTTAAATGATGGAACATGTTTACATATTGACTTTTTAAGTCTTTTTCGTAATACTAGAAATACGTTAATAGAAAAATGAGTTTTCTAGTGAGCTTTCATTCGTTTCCACGAGTCTGCCACTCCGCCATAACTTCCTATGTACACGTCAGTAAGACTGTTTACGTTGGCAATAAAACTTTGCTCTTTCCGATGTGTAACATAAAGAGACGTTTCACTGATAAATACAACAAGCATAATCTGACAAAATATTAAAATTACTCTACTCTGTTTGCTGCTCATGTAAGCTAAAGTTAACGTGAGGTAAAGATATCTATACTAATATTATAAAGAGGTAAAAATTGTAAGTTTGTATGTAGGGGGTAATCTCTGGAACTAATGATCCAAACCTAAAAAATTTAGGTAGCTACATTATTCCTGAGTGCTTATAGGCTATAAATTATTTTTATAACATGTATATTAACCGAGCAATCACAACATTTTGTCTAGCAAGTCGGACAGAAATAGCTCATAAAACAGAATAATATGTTTGTCTTAATGATTTCTACAAAAAAGTCCATGACACCATATTTGTATATTTTACTAGCTGACCCGGCAAACTTCGTGCTACCTCCAACATTACTTTCTCACCTTTTAAACCTTCCCTGGCTCTTTCCAAGTAATTCATAACCAAAATCTGCCAAACCGGTCAAGCTGTTCTTGAGTTTTAGTGAGACTAACGAACAGCATTTAATTTTTATAAGTATATAAGAATATTTTAGATTTTATACGTCTTATATTGATTAAAATTTTTTTTTCGGCTTAATTACTTACTTTGGTTGATTATTTAAGCATTAATTATTATCAAAATAAATTTTCCATTTACAGTATATGTCAATAGGTCATACAGTTTCGGAGATAATGTAAAATTACTAAACAGTAAAATGCCGCTAGCACAATTAACACGCTTTGTGCGGACGTTTTATCTATTCACCCGTTTAGCAAATACGTCATTTTTCTGAATCGCGGTGTTAAGATTTTCGAATTAAGACTCCCGAATTATTATGCCCACGTTGTCATTTGTAAGTGTTCAAATGTAATTGATAGTCTATTGTTGTTGTATTGTAGAGAAGCATTAAATTAGATAGGTCGGTACCGAACTTGAACATTTGTTCGTTCGTTCGTTGGTACGTATTTGTAATGATATGTGACATCAATTACATATTTAATGACATCATTGTACCGTTTCAACCCGACGGTGCCGTAAACGGCGACTAAGAGACTAACCTTAAGCAGACCAGAGAATTTCGATAATCTACGAAATTACTTCATAATCCGATTCCAAAAAATATTTGACTAATAGGAAGTTACAATAGCGCCGAGTGTGATCTTATGACAAGAAATTTTCCGCGAAGTCGCGGGCAGAAGCTAGTACTAAATATTATATACTGAAATTTAATGTAACGAGCAAACATTCGAAGCACATCCTTTGGCTAATGTTGTAAACACGAAACAAACAAAGTGCTCCGCTGTTAGCTACGTTTAGCTTAACAAACGCATACAATAGTATGTTATCGGGGATTAGAATCAACAGTGACCTATGCAAAAGCCTATGTTACTTCAAAGCATTAATATTAGCAGGTATATAAATCGATTTAACTTAACTTTATTTGACGGACATGATAATAACACGCTTTAAATCACAAACATATTTAGGTACATAGGTAATAAATAAGCGAAATAAAACCGAGCGCTCTTTAATGTAACTTTTTAAAATAGTTTATAAAGATTTTAACCTGAAATCTGCTGAATTTTGAGAAGTAATATGGTGATCCCACTTTGCCGTTAGAAAATGTTTAGTAACGTTAGTAAACATTAGTTAGCGGACATTTAATCACGGATAAATCTTTTCAAGTTAGAAATTGTTTTAGTAACATTAGTAAGCCAACAAAACAAATTATAACAAAATAAAACTTGTGTTACTAAAATATTTATAAATAGAATACATTATATAAAACGTATGCATCCAATAATAGAGGTTTTTCTTTTTTTTAACACATAATGAAGGCTTTTGTAATGAGCAAATCCTCTTCCGTTTTCGTGTAGACGCACTCAGAATGCAAACCAAACTGCGAGCCAATACCAAATTGAAATGTTATAAAATGTTAGTAAACATTGGTAAGCATTTTCTACTAATATAAGAGCACTTATAACATGTAACAGTTCCTAAAATGTAAAATTTGTTAGTAAATGATTTTATGTTAGAAATTGTTGGCAAACATTTTCTAACGACAATGTGGGAGCACCATTAGAATATAATTTTGCTAGTGCAAACTTTTACAATTTAGGACATTAAGTTTGATCTATGAAATCTAAAATCTCAACAGAGAATCGAACCCCATGAAAAGAAATAGCGAACTTACAATATATACATATAAATACACCGTTTATGTACATAGGCAGTCGTTATTTATTGCTTGTTAATGCATTCAAGATGCATCGTGGGACCAATCATGTGCTAAAGGAAGTAGGTGATTGCAGTGTCGGCGCAGCTAATGTGTTGCGTCCAGAAAGTAGTGCAGTAGCGAGGGGCTATAACAGGGATAATATCCAGGGCTGGCAAATAAGTCCTCGCAGTAATGGATCGATATTACAAATTTTGTAATAGAAACCAACAAAACCATGATAACAATAATGAAAAACATAAAATATATTATCGTTATGTTTATTGAGTTACAGAAGCACAATACAATATCTCAGATTTACTATGCTTTCAAATTCAGTTTCTAGATGGAGACCATCAGACCATGCTTTACTTTGATTCTCTAAAAAACTAGAAAGTGCCGGTAAAGTGATCGGTGCGAATTTTCACATAAATAAAGTATGGGGGGTGAATAAGTAAATAGACGTAAGCTCCCGTTGACCCAGAATTTTGAATTTTGGCAAGAAGTATTGCTGTGTGATATGTATGGTAATACATATTACTATAACAGAAGTAAGGTATAATGCAATACTAGTGCGTACGGCGCGTCAGACCAACTCAGATGGGGCCCAGTAGGGCTGATACCCGATCAAAAAGGTATAATGCAAAGCCCGCCAAAACAAACGTGTACACTGTACGTTATTATTGCTTAGGTACGCCATCATAACATAAAATTAAAACTACGTTTAAAAAACCGACTTCCAAAAACTAAAAACCCCAAACTAAAAACCTTAATCTAAAAACCAAAAAATAACTAAGTATAATTGTACCGCCTGTGTCTACCCACTGCTAGTTTAGAAGTCGGTGTAGTTCACAAATATTAGCTTAAGAATTACAACTTGTTAAAGTTTCGCATTTTTAAATTGTACCTATCTATACTAATCTATACTAATATTATAAAGCTGAAGAGTTTGTTTGTTTGTTTGATTGAACGCGCTAATCTCCGGAACTACTGGTCCGATTTGAATAATTATTTTTGTGTTGAATAGTGCATTTACCGAGGAAGGCTATAGGCTAAAACATCACGCTATGACCAATAGGAGCCAAGCAGAGCGGGTGAAACCGCGCGGAAGTAGCTAGTGTTCTTATAAAGAACATACTCATTACAATTTGCAAAGATATTTTTAATTAATTAGCTTGGCACCGCACCACCTCCTCTGCAACTTACATGACAAACTTTTACAAACGCGAAAGTTCGAACGTATTGACAAACTCCAAATTAGATTTCAGTAGGTAGTGTTTTTAATTTAAGTAATAACTACCCACCCTATTGAATTACTACTGCCACCACTATTGAACATTCTGTACAGTTAATTTATCTTTAGTATGATAAAATATTGGTTTTCGAGAAAGAGATACCTACAATAAGCAGATCTTACACTAAAAATATTTTGCAGATGCAACAAAAAAAAACCTTGCAGCAAGAAGCATATTACATAAAAAAACTTACCGGTGCTTTTGTCAATTTTTGTCTTGAAGTTTCAACAGGCCGATTACTGGAAAACAAAAAGTACTGCATCAGAATTTGGGTAAAATGAAACACAATCATTACAATTAAAACACGTTTTAAAAATAAAATAGAAAAAATAACAGAATAAACGCAAATAACTAAAAAAAAAATGTTTAAACCTACGTCATTGTATGGTAATAAATGACGCAACATCATTCATTATAACATGCCAATTATAACAAAATAAGATAATTAAAGTTAAATAAAAAAAGAAAACACTAAATAATATTTCGAATAAATAAGTACAATATTTTGCATGGAGAAAATGGAATCTTGAATTCGCCTTGCATTTCACTGGTAGGTATATTGGAATAGCCAATATGTTTTCAGAATTTAATTTCCATATTCGTGGTTACACTTCATCCGATAAACTTTTAGTTGCAATAGAGTTGGTTCGGAAGTAGTGCGCAGCAGCTAATCTAGTTTGGGGATGTAGCCAGCGCACAGCCACCCCTGGCCGCGTCGGCTGCGTCACTGGTTGTGGCCCGCGGCACTACCCCTCGGTCAGAATACGTACAACTACGGTATGCACTTACAGGCACACTACATGTAGACGGTTTCAAAGGGAACATTGTTTTATTATTAACCAACGTGAGTTCGAAGTAGGTGATGAAACCTATTCATTACTTTCTAGGTTAATTAGAACCCATTTAAGTTTATTTCTTTTTGTAAATTTAATCTTTTAAACTGTTTGTACTTTTTAACCCCCGACGCAAAAAGAGGGGTGTTATAAGTTTGACGTGTCTGTCTGTCTCATAACTCCCGAACGGATGCAGTGATTTCAATTTAGTTTTTTTCGTATTAAAGGGGACTTATGTGCGAGTGCTCTTAGACATGTTTGATGAAAATCGGTTGAGCCGTTTTAAATTTATGAGCGGTGAAAGTAACGTAAGCGGGAGATTAACCGAAGTCTGCAAATATACTGGGATGGGGTCTCAAATGAAACCGCACTGAAAGATATCATTTTTTCGTATTGACAAAAATAAAAAAAAACAAAAATTTAAAAAAAAAAATTAAAAAAATTATAAAAAAATTAAACGTTAAATTAAATATACTTATAGAAACAAAAACTAGTAATTAATAAGTATTAAAAAAATCAAAGCGAACGAGCTTAACCTTGAATGTAATCTTTACCTTAACAAGAATTGAAATTATAGTAAGTATATGTAATATACTAAGCCTAACTTAACCTAACCTACCTAAAAGTATGAAATAAAAAATTAAATAAAAAATTTTAAAGACAAAAATTTAATGTCCCTTTAAAAAGTAAAAAATAATAAAAGAAACCTAATCTTAAAGTACCTAAGAATGTACTAAAAATTCTAAAAAAAAATACGTCGCGTTGGGGCACCGCATGAATACGGACTGCACACCGCCGCCGCCCGCGCCGCTATATTTCTATTTTCTGCGTTATAAGTACTTAAACATCAATTTACCTTAATGTTAACACCAAGCATGTGATACTTATGAAAAAATCGTAGAGAAGTAAGAAATAATTAGGAGCGGTCCCCAACGCGACGTATTTTTTTTTTTTAGAATTATTAGTACATTCTTAGGTACTTTAAGATTAGGTTTCTTTTATTATTTTTTTACTTTTTAAAGGCAAATTAAGTTTTTGTGTCAAGGGTTTTAAAATTATTAATTAATTTTTTTTAATACTTCTCGACTTTCAAGTAAGGAAGTTAACACAAAGAAGCTGCAAACTAAGCTGGTTTGGGGTTTTATATATCACATTTTTGCTATCGACTGGGAAAGCATTGTTTTGTGTTTTAATTATAAGGACTGAATATTAATTATACACTTGTCATAGAAAATGTATAATAGTTTCTACCTGTTGTCATACGCATACGAATCCTCTGCTAAGCCAAGTCTTCAAAGCAAAATGCTATGAAACGTAGGTAGGTAGATCCAGGATCATAATAAGCTAGCACCTGTAGTGGTCACTGCATAAAGTCAAATAGCTTTGATGCTTTTAATGAAAGGATGTAAAAGTAGTAACACTGGTCTACAAATTTTGACTTTAAAAAAGTATTCTTCGAACAAAGTAGTTTTTTTTTTTATTTATCTTCACATGCTGGTAACGAATTTCGGATACTTTTGCATTGTAGACTAGTGTAATTTGTCAAGGTTAATAATTAATGCACTAGCATTTTTCGTAAGTAATATTCTTTAACAAATAATTTTAATAAATATGCTAAATGACTTTGCCAGACGTAAATCCAACAACGGACAACGACATTTTCTATTAGGTAAGTAATAGAAATAACAAAACAAATTAATTTTACTTGAAATATGTTGTCTCTTTACGCATAGATTAGATTTATGAGGAAAATTTTTACGACTAATTGTTAGTAGCGGTTTTAAGTCAATTTAGAGGACATTGTATTATTTATGTTCTTTACCTTGCACGGGACCACAGGCTCCCGGACCTTTCGAATACGTACGAGCAGCCGAAGCCAACTCGCAGAGGCCCGTTGACCAATTTTAATCTAAATGTAATGAGACATCAGCCGGGGTTTATCCCTGTATGCCCCCTATGGAAGTACACCAAAGTTAGTGGTTAGTGCAGGACTATATTGTGAGATATGGTAAAAAGAAAATAAATGATAGGATTATGGGTGTGGGTGGCTGTGGAATAGTTAACCGGTTAACTATGGAATACCATGGCCCCTGCCCCTGACCAATATTGAAAAATACGGATAAACAGGCAGGGGGTGACTAGCAAACTCAATTAATGGGCCCCCGGAAACGGCCGCTAGCATGTAGCTGCAAGGAGAGGCATCCCACGGCTATCAGAGCAATCCCGGAAGTACGGTCAAGACCCCTACCAGCATCTTACTGGGATACATCCTTCCCCCAAGTGGAGTTGAAGGCAACTCCATTCTTGCGATCTCCACTCAAACCAGCCAATTAAGGCAAGTATGAGATAGGAGAGGACACTCCGGATAGTCACAGGTACTAACCAGAGTTAAAAAGGGCCTCTCCCGGGAGTCAGGTCCGTGGGGTCACCACTGCCCAACAGCTCGCCACAAGCTGCCTTGTATTATTAAAGGGTACCCTATAATTTCTAACTGGAGTGATTTTGCCTCTTCAGATTTAAGGTACCACGAAACCATTTATAGGTACATAGTATGACTCTTTGATTATGAAAAGCGTAACGTTAATGTTAACGTAACGTAATTTTTTAAGTGTGTGTGAATGCTTTGGCACAATTCGGCCGATTCGACCGGAGTGATGCCACTGCCTCACAGAAAACTGACGTGAAACAACGCTTGCGTTGAGTTTCGTTGTGTGAGTGAGATTACCAGAGGCCCAATTGCCCCTTCCCAATCTCCAATAACCCCTAAATTCCTAACCCCCCAAAAGGCCGGCAACGCACTTGACTATCGCCTTTGGTGTTTCAGGATCTATAGCGGGCGATTTGCTTACCATCAAGTGATACGTCTGCTCGTTTACCGGCTTATACAATAAAAAACGTGTCAAATGTTTTTAGAACAAAAGCAACATAAAGGATTCTTAAAACTTTTACGAATACTGTTTAATATTAAATTAAACAGTATTCCTTGTGAAACTATAGTGTCAGCTAAAAAGAATGGACGGCCTTTAAAGGAAATGTTAAACTGATTAATAATTCCACGGTTCCCTTTTCCATTGCAACCTATACTTAACAATTAATGGACCTTTCTTTCTTCCACTGGATTTACGTTAAACATTTTATTGATTCTTTTCTTGGAAACTTAGACCAGTAATAGCAACTCGCCTGGTTTCTTAAGTCCATTTAGTGTACTGATTAGTTACAGTTAACGTTTAGAAGATTTTGTTTGGTATTGTTCTAGTGATACGTAGATAGCAGTGTTTGGCAATTTGCAATTTAACTACTGATAACTAACTAATCATTTTGTTGCAATCACGATTACGAATTCACCCAAAAACTTCTCCGGCCTTGTGCAAGGCCAGAAAGAGTCTCAAACTCTTACTAAACTCCACCCTGTTGCTACTTTGCTTCGAGGTGCTACTGGTGCCCCAGTAACCCGCTAGGCAATCAGCATAACTACATATTTAAAATAATATTGCGTATTATAAAAAGTCTGTGACGACAGACGAAGCTTATTTATTAGTATCTACACTAATACATATTATAAAGAGTACTACTACATTACTACATTTTAAAACGCGTTTATTTTACTCATGCTATTAATCCTTATCAAAATAAATTATTTCATCAATAAGTACAGTTTATGTTGACAATATTTGGTCGGACGTTTGGTTTGGTTTGGACGTTTGGTTTTGAAGTTGTTAATTAAAATATTACGATTACTGCTGCAGCGCCGGTTGCCAAGTGGGCGTCATCTATTATATAAAAATTATAAAGAGGTAATGTTTGTAAGTTTGTATGTAATGGGTAATCTCTGGAACTTAAGATCCAATTCTAAAATTTTTTCACTGGTAGAAAGCTACATTATTCCTGAGTGCTATAGGCAATAATTTTTTTTTATAACATGTATGTTAACCGAGCAATCACAACTTTTGTCTAGCAAGTCGGACAGAAATAGCTCATAAAACAGAATAATATGCATGCGCTGCCTAAACAGTTACTTAAAATTGAAAACAATGTATGGCAATCTGGTTCGTCTTAATGATTTCTACAAAAAAGTCCGCGACACCATATTTCTATCTTTTATATTTTATCTTTTATACGTCTTCTACTGTTTTAAAAAATGTTTTAAGCAACAAAATATTAATTATTAGGTATCAAAATAAATTAACAAGGACATCATACAGATAAGATTTGCCATTTACAGTATAATGTAAAATTACTAAAAAGCAAAATACCGCTAGCACAATTCAACACGCTTTGTGCGGTCGTTTTATCTATTCACCCATAGATGGCGTTCTGCAAATACGTAATTTTTCTGAATCGCGATGTTAAGATGTTCCACGGATTGATGACCCTCTCAAATTATTATGCCCACGTTGTCATAAGTTGGGTGTTCAAATGTAATTATTATTGTCAGTCTGTTATTGTTGTTTGTTGGTTTTGGTCGTTTCGTTTGGTTCTCTGACTGAATTGTAAAAAAACGGAAATTCCATTACGTTTATTTCGGTGTACATTTAGTGTGTTCGTACTTCGAAATAAACGGTATTTGGTAAATATTGTAATTTCTTTACGATTGTTTAGTATAATTAAAGCGGTGGTCAAGTCGCTCTTTGTTCATTTATTTTTTTTTTTTTTCAAGTCTGTGAAGTTTGTTTTCTAATAAAGAAACGAGCATGCCTAAAAAGAAATCGCAACTGTCCCGGCAGAGATCATAGACAAGAGCAGCTTGAGTACGCCATACGGAAGAATCTGCCCCCGAAAATGAGCAGCGCCTCTCGAGAAATAGAGAACATATTTCGCAAGCACGCGTTAGAGAATCAAGCTCCGAGCGCTCACAGCGGCTCGCTAGCCAAAATGTGAGAACATCGCGAGCCCGTGCTCGAGAAACTAGCGCTGAATGTGCACAACAGAAGCTAGTAATCCCATATTTTCGAACCCTTCTGTGGTAAAATTAAATGTAATTTTAGTTATAGCTCAATTTAGGTGGAACCTTCAGAGAATAAAGCGCCACGTTATTTTTATGTATTAGAATAAGTCTGCACTCTTACCTGGTGGTAAGCGAAGATGTAATGTAACTGACAAACAACAAAATTAAAATACTAAACAAATACAATTGATATTAAACATTTTAAATGTTTACGTAGGTGCTTTCCGGACATGGCTGCTTTGGAAAGTACTTGTGTTGCAAAGGGCAAGAGCAAACATCGGTGTGTCATCACTGAGATGGTGGTTTGGAGGATACGGCATACACTCGAAGAATATTCTGCATGGGCAGAGCCGCGTCGTAATCTCATTGCAGTACGCGGCGGGAGAGACCTCTCACTGTTAACCGTTATACAAGCTATCGTCGACAGTGAGACTGCATGGGACAGAGTGCCTTCCACCTGTCAACGAGCCAAATTGGCAAAGGAAGCGACTGAATGAGTGAGGGAGTCAGGTTCTCTTCCCTCCCGCCGTAGACGCGCCGATCGTCAGTGCCGTGAGGCGGCAGCCGATATACGACCTCCTTAGGAGAGGCTTGCGGGCGACTGACTGGGAGAGTCGGACATCCGCATGTATGGCGAGAGTAGGCGTTAGCGTAGTGTTCCACGCGCGCCACTCGAGGAAGGGAAGCAACCTCCCAGGGCCGCTAACGTGGCGGGACCTGCCGCAAACGTGGCGGTAGGTGGAAGCCCGCCGGGTGCGAGAGCACCTCCGTCGTCACAACGACGTGGGAAGTCAGAAAAAAAAAACAGTTATTAATTATAATTACAGATTACATTAAAAGCGTATAGGTATCTTTCAAACGATTGATTTTGACGAAAAATGGTTTTAGGAACATTAATATCTTTTTAAAGCCCTATCCATGGACAACGATCACGGATAAGATAAAAATTATGAATCAGATCAATGTATGGAGTGCCCTTTCATTTTTTAAATTATTAATTTGTATTCAGCATTCGAATAGCGGTTACAAGAATACATCAACCTACAAAGTTTCAACTATGAAGGCCCAACTATAAATGGCTGTGACATACGGACGGACGGACGGACGGACGGACCGACCGTCATGACGAATCTAGTTCTAAGAGTTCCGTTTTTTGCCATTTAGCTACGGGACCCTAAAAACTGGTAAAACTTGAATGTTTGACCACCATGTAAGTGAATGTTTACAAAACAATGATGATCTCATTAGCTACACGGATGCCAGCATAAAAAATATCAATACGGACATATTAACTTAGTACAATTACAACTTTCGACATAGTCAAAAATCTATTGAATAAATTTATTACAGTTTGGGTTAGCTTTATGCCTTAGTTATCAATAAAAAATTTCTTCATATTGGTTACGCCTTTCGTTAAATATTGCCTCGCTGACAGGTGACGGTGACTGAATGTGAGACTGTTCTGCAAATGACCTCAAATTCAAGCGAAAATAACTGATCTTTTTCAGATTTGTGAAATTGTGAATAGCATACTCATATAGAGATAAAAAGAATGTGCATAACATCAGAAACTAATTATTAGAGGTCATTGTTGTATAATATGGAACATTGTTATCATTCTTCTGGGTAATTATTTCAAAATTAGTTTGAATTAGAGGTCATTGTTGTATAATATGGAGCATTGTTAGCATTTTTCTGGCTATTAAAAATTAGTTTGAATTAGTGCTCAGCCCTATCTGCTAAACAAATTGGGCTGAGTGTCAGCATTATACTTTAAGTAAAATATATGTCGTCTATGGTGTGCATGGAGCCCTAATAGTAATATCAAAACATTATAGCAATATGGTTTTGATAACCGTACTGAAATTAGGTAAATTTACAAAAATACACTTGTCAAGTTAAGTCTAACAAAAGAGTCAAATAAAATTACTTACATCCTAATAACCGAGGAATTATGTTATTTCGGGCATAAATATGCAGGTTGATTAAACACATATCAATGTAATGAACTGAAAAGATTTTTATTTACAAACTATGTAGTTGACTGACCGAACTTCGTACTGCCTCAAACACTTTTCTCTCGCCTTTTAAACCTGCCCCGTACTTCCACAAATACTCAAGACCAAAATTAACTAAGCCGTTCTCGAGTTTTAAACCTTCCCTGGATTTCCACAAATAATTCAAGACCAAAAATAGTCAAATTAGTCCAGCCGTTCTTGAGTTTAAGCGAGACTAACAAACAGCAATTCATTTTTAAAATAACTACTAGGTGACCGGGCAAACTTCGTACCACCTCTAACATATTTTTCTCACCTTTTAAACCTGCCCTGGACCTCCACGAATAATTCAAAACCAAAATTAGCCAAATTGGTCCACCCGTTCCCGAGTTTTAGCGAGACTAACGAACAGCAATTAATTTTTATATATAAAGAAGAAGAAGATTACAATTACAATTACAAATAAACTAACTAGATCGTTTAGTCCACTCTTAAACCCTCGCCCGGCGATAATTTATGTTTCCACTCGGCCATCAAAAAACAGTTGCTAAAATAGTGATTATTATCTGTAAAACACCCTCCATATAGTTTGTATGTGGTTTTACTTCAGTGTAATACCAAGCTTAGCAACCAAGGGGTACTCTTTAGTCCTCCACTCATACGAAAAATATTTGCATGACCAAATGCTGCAACTCTCGCCCCCCAGGGGCCGAGTGTGGACTATGAGAGTTTAGGGGAGATGTGGTCACCAATTAACAAATATTTTTTTAGGGGCCGAGGGTCTGAAAGTGAACTGAACGAACTAGATAAGGCCAGCTTTTCTTATCTTATATCTTATATATACTTTGAGGAGAAATGCCAAAACAAAGAATGCACTCTTAAATTCTGTTCGTAAACCCGAAAATTACTATTAAAGAAAATATTAGGAAGAAAAATGTAGAAAGTTAATGAGGCTGGACAGTGATATAAACTGACATAGATTACTTTATTCCTATGACTAATAAATGACAGTAAAGTACTAAGTAGGTGTGCTTGAAGAATGTTTGTAATACATATTTGCATTTCAAATGCTCCACATGTTATAACTAACCACTACTTGTGATTGATTATAATATTATTCTTCAGTGCTATATTTTTGCAAAGGATACAACATGTAATTATATTGATAGATCATAACCCAACTAATTGTATGCAAAATTAATATTTCTAAGATGCTATTATGCAACTTCAGTGGGCCATTGTCCACAACTTCTTGCTTAATAGGACCTGTGCAGAATTAACATCATTTAGGGTGGACTTGAGAACCATGAACTTAATTTTTAATAAATCATATAATATACTTTGTTCATGTTTATATTAGGAAGTGCTATGCTAGTTAAAATATGGTTTGGTGTTGACCAAACCATATTATTATTGGTTTTTTATAATCTACTAGCGGACCCGACAGACGTTGTCCTTTCTACACGTCTTTAATTTGAAAATTTGTAAAACATTCCAAAATCAACAACTACTAATAAATTAAAAATTAATTAAAAAAACATTGTCCAGTGACAAAATTGTGAATCTAAACCATTCTCAGATCCCCTTGATCACACACAAAAAAATTCATCAAAATCGGTCCAGTTGTTTAAGAGAAGTTCAGTGACATACACACTTACAGAAGAATTATACAGTAGGAGCTCTTTATTCGCGGGGTATGCGTTCCGTAAATATGCCGCGAATACAGAAACCGTGAATATGGAATGGAAATTTGTATGGGGTTATAGGGGATATGTTCCTAGATGACGAAATCAAGAAGCAAATAGTAGATAAAAAAATGTTTAATTGAACTTTCTGATCATACAGATTGCCGTGTGTTTAGGTCACACTAGGTTTAGGCAGAAGTCACAATCTAGTGTGTAATTTGTAATAAGGTCTATTTTATTTTTATATCCTTCTACTGACGCATTGACAAAGGATAGCAAATGTATTTTTTTAGGTTACGCACCGATATTTCAATTCAATCCACGAATAAAGAAATCTTAGTCCGCGAATATAGGAATTGGATCGCATTTATTCAATCCGCGAATAGTGAAAACGCGAATGAAGGAAGCGCGAATAAGGAGCTTCTACTGTATATATAAAGATATGTAGCTGTTAGTTCTATGATTTCCATTACGCAAAAATGTCTAATGAGAAACCAGTAATTTCTAAACTTACTGCACTACATTATATGAATTTATGCTCCAATCAACTGCCTTATATTATTTAAACACTTTTGCACAAAACATTAATTAGACATGATATTAACGGGTGAAAGGCTAATAATATAATTGATCTAAGAGACATTTTTATGTGATGTAGTTATGTACAAATTTGGAGTCAGCAATTTTTTCTCCATCAAATGATTTATAATATAATACTCAATAAATTGATACTTAGATCAATTAGCCTTTTAACCGTTGATATAAAAAAATGTATCAGTCATAAGTCAGTTAACTACAAGATTGGAATTCTTTATGATCAAGTCTTTTTGAGCCAAACTTGGACATAAATGGTTTATAAAAGAATGAAAGCAAACTAGTAATTACTATCTACCTTTTAGACATAGTATAATGACTATGCTATAGATACTAACGTAGGGAAGTTTATGGTGGAACAAGATTGAGATTTTTATACTTTTCTCATCAAATACTACCATATGTTGACTTATGAAAAGGATCAATGATCTTTGAAATGTTATTGTACAAATAATGTAGTCCCTATGAAGTTGTAAAGAAATAATCTAACAACACTCCCATACAATAACAATCAGTTCGTTAGACATTAGTCTGTAAAATGGACTCGTTACACTTTAAATATCATTCATATTTACCAACTGTCGCTTTGCTTCTAAATATAAATAAAACCTCACTGTCTTCCTTTAAATACGTTTGCACCCGCACAAAATAATCAAAGGCGTAAAAAAATAAAGCTTCGCACTGATAGACCACCCCGAAGATGACATCAATCAATAACAAAAGAAATAGCGCGAGCGGTGTTATAATATTAACAATCGTTTGCTCACCCATACTGCAGTTTATATGTTTGTTGTAACGACCCGTACTGGAGCACTTTTTGATATAATTCCGTGTAAATAATTAACAATCTACCCACGCTAACAAAATATTCATCGAACCCACGCCGATCTGTGTTGCTCGTTTAAAAAAAAAATTAGGGCGAAACATTTAATACAAATTCTGTTGAATTTTAATTAATTAATTTACCTTTGCTGTTAAAAATATTAGATTTTTTTAAAATTTTATTTAGATTGGACAACTTGTATTGATTTTAACTGATAACCGATATAATTCTTATAAACATTTTAAGTTAAACATAATTCGAATGTTAGGTACATAGATAAACATAATAAATTTTATAAATTAATTAGTTTTAATAAGATATATATTTTTAAAACTTTATTATTATTTTAGATGTTTTATTGTTTACTTTTCACTAACTTTATAGCTGGCTTCAATATCCGATAATTGAAGAATAATGAATACCGGTGTTGCAAGCCTAATAATTCAATTATGTCGTTCCGTACTACGCATTTAAAAGACTGACTCGAAATGTGTAAAACAGATCAACAAAGCCGTGAAACGCATACGACTAATGATTGTAACAATGACACGGATATACGTTTACGAAAAGGAACGGAGCGTAGTGTAGAAACCGAAAACGTCAGTGACGTCATTGCTATGTCTTTTTGTCCTTGTAAATAAAACTTGAATTTTTAAATTTACGCTCGCAAAGCTGTCGCTGAATAAAATTTACAGTGTTCATTGATCGGCATATCAGGTAAAAATATGTTTGCATTATAAGGAATGCACGTTTCATTGTTTATTTACAAATTAAAATGCTGAACTAAATTATTATTAAAAAGCCTTATTTATGTAATTACTGCCGCGAATTGTCTTAGATACTCTTAAATCGGAGTGCAATGTATTTTAAGTTTTTGCCTGTTCTCATTGGGAGTCTTTTTTGTTATTTTCGTGACCTTCAGTGTAGGGGAAGGTCATAGTGGTGTTTATATAATTTTGCGATGTTTTGTGTGGTCACTAGTTAGTGGCGTGTTCGCGTTCATAGCTTACTTTATATTGGTAAACAAGGGCAGGACCCTTGTTTATTATTATATTCAAAAAACCCAGTCCACCCTCTCGCTCGCTCACTATTTTTAGAGACATAATTTGGAAGTGGACTTTAGTATTGAAGTGGGCGCTTGTTGCTCTCCAGATGTAATATTTAAACAGCACACAGTACAAATTATCACATTATAAACAGTTAAGCAATAAGTCAAGCTTTGTGTCGTGTGTTTTGGCCTAGTGAAGGCGAGTCCGGTGATCCAATATCCCATCGCTGTGTATTATTTTCAATACAAAACTGCTTGCAATTATAGATCCCTTGCTATCTAATATTCTTGCATCCAAACAAAACAAACATAAGATCTACGTATGTACTTTACCTATATATCCTACTTTGCCTAGGAAAGTGCTTCGAATTTTATCCTTTTAATTAAACAACGTACCACCATAATTTACGTAAGTACCTACTTATTATTAACAACAGAAAAAAACACCTAATCGGCTATTTTTATGTGTAAAACGTTTCGTATTTTGTGTTCATCAAACACATTAACCAACTTACCTACTGATAAATACTTACCTACATAAAAACAAAAGAACTAACTACTCAGCACTCGATTGTCACACAAAATAATTAGGTACTTAGTAGATATTTTGACGCAGTCTTCATAATCTAGTCCAATGGGTAGGTACCTAGAATACAGCTACCTGTATTCTAAAATATACTTTAAATTTAAACTTAGATATATAGGTACAACAAATAACTTAAAAACAACCAGGGAAACTTTAGCAATATTCATCACGTACCGAAAATGGACGAGATCTCGCGATTATAAATAAACGCGAGATCTCACTTGAGCTCCAAATTCGTGAGATTTGCATTCTCTAAAAATAAAATAAAACGAATAAAAAAAATCTTTTTTTCAGCGCGTAATTAGTTACGAAACCAAACGACAGAAATCCCTTGTCCCTCAAGTTTTCTGCAAATTCTGCTAGACATCAGCATCTCATCTCCTCAATCCTACGGTATTCTCACCATCATAGGTGAACAAGTCCCAAAATCGTAGATCAAATTCGCCAACCGTCATTCTTTGACTGTCTAAACAAGACATTAATTTGAAATGTATATAATGTTTGTAATGTATATAATGTTTGTAATGTAACTAACTATTTATTTGTCCTAATACACCTATTTGCGTACATACTTAAATAGGTTATATTGAATGAGCATTGAGCACGGTGCTGGTGTAAGTATGATACTCGTACCTATAGCTACTATCAATAAAAACCACAGTCCCGTCGCGTGATTTAGCCGACAGTGCATTTATTAATACGCGCTTGAGAACAGGACGAGCGCCTACCTATTGTTTAAAACGTGCAGACGTGCATGTTGTGAACCTTGTTCATATTTTCTTGTTGTTTGTCTAGTCTAGTTTAGTATCTGATGCAACAATATTACTCCTGCTTATCAATATTATATGCGTTTTTATGCAATCATAAAATTGTAAAACACAAATAACAACCCAACGTTCCAGTTAGCACGGTGAGCCCTGAAGACGTAGAGGTCATTGTAGATCAAATAAATCAGTGTGTTACATAGGAGCAGTTATATGTAAATGTTAGCAATTTTCGTAACAATTCGCGCCTTGTGTACGAGGCGGAAGGCGACTATTGACGCCAATTGTCGCATGCAATTTATTACTATTGCATATTGTAGCTGCCTATCACAATCAATCCGTGCATCTTCCGAGCGTGGACAACTGTAACCTTCCCACCGTAATATTAAATAAATATCGCCAGCCTTCCATCCATCTTTGTTTTCTTTGTTATGTGCGACCTCTGTTGTAAAATCTCGTCGCTGCGTTAAGTCATTAACATGTAAACAAAGACATTTGACAAACGTACGTTATAAGAAAATGAGTTTATAGTGCACCTTCCTACCAAAGAACGAATTTATATGAATTTAAGCGAGTTATCTGTTTCTTTTGAATTTCTAACTTCTTATATCCGCAGCATTAAATTAAAAAAAAAGACAAGATAGGATCTCCATTCTCAGGTCAATATTTTGGCTCGCAGCCAATTTGTAAGTACGTACAGTGTTCATGTGAATATTTTAAAGTTGCCGTTTAAACAATAACAATATTTCATTATCATTCTGCCGGTTTGCTATAATAAGTTATCAATACAAAGGCACAATGACTCTCGTTCAAAGTAACTGCGTAAATAGGGAAATATCCAGACTATTTGGAAGTAAACATAAATCTACGCGTAAGCAATAAAACCTTTAAGATATTGATATCAATAACTTCAAATTCTATGTCATGTCCAAACACTTATGGGCCGGCCAATTTGGAATTGGAGTTTAGATTATTTAGACTTGCAAAAATAAGTTGGAAGATAGAAGAATCTCTCTCTGCAAGTGTGCAATCCAGGAAGCTGTAAGGAATACCTTCCTCCATAAAAATTGCAGGTAGTTATTACTTCCGTTGGAATTAAAATGTATGGTAATAATATTAATTTTCCAAGTCTTGTACCTATTGAAGATGAGTGACTAAACTCATCTTCTTTCTACATTGTACTTATGTTGGAGCTTAGGTACAACAATCCAAGTACAATAGTACAAGGATCTAAAAAGTTAATTTAAGAGACGTTCGGGGAGTAAAAATATTTGTGTCCATTGATTTGCACCAATCACGACGATGAAGTGACCATCAGTGTCAAGTCCATAATATGTTTTATAATACGTTATTTTACTAAAATGCCATGCGTTATCACGCGTACTATTAATAATTGCCTTCATGTATCTTGGTCTCCTTTGTGAGATGGAGATGTGCGTGAAAGAGCAATGATTATTTAGTCACCTATTAACTTATCACTAGTTAAATAATGGAAATAAACATTTCCATCGTTTTAGAAAAAAAAAATGAATAAACCATTTATATTAAACATCTGTAAGTACACAATAATATTGAAAAGTACACATAATATCCTACATCCAATAAACTGAATAATGAACATATCTTTTTTTTTAATTTACAATTATTGTACATATTTGTAACAAAGATAAACAGAAGTTGGTTAAAATATAAAAAGTATAGTTATGTACGATATGTATTAGTAAAGTATAGTTATATGCATTACCTACATAGGAAATCCAACTTTTGGTTAGAGGATATAGTTAAATTTAAACTACGCGTAGAGAGTATAAAATACCTACCTACTTACCTACTAGTAGACTAGGAGAGGCACGCATCATGAGAGACAGCGATTTAGTTAAACTTACGTACTATATGGCACACACATTACGTTACGTCCTTTTCTATTTGTGCGTCAGACAGACATCGGGATTAGTGTAGGTAACTAAATGTCAACGGGGAACAAAATCCGGTCGATTGAAATATATTATGACGTTTAGAGTCAGATCAATAGATTAACAGATAACCAGCGCGTGCAAGATAATACAAAAAAATCTTCCTTTGTTACAACACGAGTATAATGACAAGTTCTTTTTATTGTGTTTTGTATCAACAGATACTTTTTAAACATATCTAGATATAAAGGATGTCTGTGTTCTGCCATTCCGGAATAAATTTCCTTGTTTACACTTTTCATTGTTGCTTTAAATGACTCTTTTGCTACTGTTTTTGTTATCTCTTGTATCGATTTGTTTACAAAAAGATAGTGACTTTTCCTAACTTCAGATCTGTAGTCGTCCTCGGGTCGGGCGGACGTAGCGCGATAATTACTACTTGTGTGTTGAGTAATAAATATTATTTGAAAACGTGCTTTTTCGGGTGGGTATATACAATCTTAAGTGCCTAATACTTCGGTTCGAGTAAAAATTTTAACAAATTTGATTGACGTGGCACTGTTGTCCGCTCCTAATTAAATGTAAGTATGTTCAGAATTTTAACAAGTTTTTTTATTTGTTTACAGATATCAAAATGAGTAAACTGTGCAGACAAGTGTCCATCGAGTCCCCCGGGCCGACACTTAGGGAATGTGTGTTCAGTTTTGACGTACCTGTACCTGACGTTCCTATGTACGGCGCAAGGATTCGAGTGGTGTACGCCGGAGCCTGCTACAGAGCGAACAAGACTCGCTCTGCGTCAGTCTGCAGTACTTCCTCCATATCTTCCATAGGCAGCCTCTCCGGAGAAATGGAGAACTTCGGTATCCATACGCATGCCACTCCTGCTCATATCGGTCTGAGAGACGGCGCTCTATTTCCCGGTTACGAAGTAGCAGGTGTGGTAGATGTCATTGGTAAAGCTGCGGAAAGATTGGACGGAATCAAAGAAGGGTCGAGGATTGTTTTGTATCCTTACGAAGGTGTACCCAATGGGTACGCGGAGTACATTGTCGTACCAGATTTTAAATGTTTAGTACCTATACCTGATCAGTTGCCCTTGAGCGTAGCTGCCATGCTTCCCACTGGTGCTTTATTAGCCACAAACACGGTGGCTACGGCTGGAGAGTATTTGAAGAAGGTATTGGATGGGCCAACGAAAAAGGAGAACACGACGGTGTTGATTGTTGGCACTGGAGGGCTGGCGTTGTGGGCGCTGCGCATCGCCACACATTACTTTAAACATGCGTCGTATAACAATCGCATCAGGATATGCGTGGCTACCCTCAAAGACGAAGGATTTATTTTGGCGAAGGAATGTGAAGAGTAAGTATTACTCTCTTATTTACTTTATTTTATCAGCCACTTCTCTTGTCACATCGTGGATCTTTGTTACGACATTTAAATATTTATATCAGTAGGTAATTTTACACAAGATTGCTAAAGACAAGTTTACGTTCGATTTGCAGTGATAGAATTTGTCATTGAACAATGAAGATTGCTATAGTGTAGAGCGAATTGAGTAGTTTAGAAGGTACATATTTAAGAAGAATAATGAATAAATATTTACGATGAAAAGAATAAGTTCGAAACTCTTTCCTTCCACCTACCGAAGCACAGAATAAGTACTAACCAAGAGAAGAAAACATACTCGTAATAATACCTATTATAGTTGTAGTTGGTTTGTATAAGGCGAGGCACGATATATTTTCGCACGGTAACTAGTGTCAAAGATGTCTGACCACTTAAGGATGAGCGGAAAGAATAATCTCGATGCAAACTGCATTGTCAGTGCACAATAGGTGGATCGGCTGAGCCAGATTGGTTTTATTAGATAATTAGCTTGTGGTCCGATCACAGTCGCGAACTCCCTATTCAATACTTAACTCGCTAAACTAAAATATCTTAAGCTTTGCCTTCACTGCGTTGCGAACCGATGGCTATAAATATTGTAATCCATGGAATACATGTACAATTGTACATACCTATATACAAGTTCAAAGTTTTCGAAACCTGCTGAATAACGTAGTTTTCACTCTGTGACGATTACTTCTATCCTTCTTAAACAGATACAAGTAGTATCGCTGTTTTATCCACTCGCTAATTTATAGAATGTCGTAGGTACACTAAACTGCTAAGCTGTGTAATAACTATACATAACAATACCCTTAAGAAATCAACGGATGTCTATAAATTATGGTTATTCTTTATGCAGAGTAAAAGTAGTGCAGTGGAACGAAGACGCGTATGAAAAGCAGCTCATAGAGAGGACTACGGATGCGTGTGGTGGACCCGTGGATGTGGTACTCAACTTCGGTACCACTTCAAGATCACTCCATAGATCTTTGCAGTGTCTCGCACTGGTAGGTCTTAGTATTTCCATAGCAAAACCTTTTCCAATGTACTTTGCTATTATAATTGTTTCGCTATCTAAGAAAATGTGTCGTGAAGTTGTTTATTGACTTTCAGCAACTGATACTATTTTACAAAATAGCAGTTATCGTTATCGTGATCACATAAGCTACCTAAAGTAAATAATAGTACAGGTGCTATCAGTGAGTTTAGCATCCTACATGTTATTACGAACCTGCAACAATAATGACGGCTGTCTGAAAGGATTGCAATATTTTACTAATATGATTGTATTCCTTTAGGGTGGTGTGGTTCTAGTGACTGAAGATGTAGGAGAAAAGCTTTTGCCCAAGTTCGCAAAAAAAGCTGAGGAGATGAACGTGCACATAGAAATCGTCCCCAACGGATCTATAGAACAGCTCAAAGAACTGGTGGCTCTGGTGGCTAGGGGAGAAGTGAGTATGAAAGCTATAATAGCTATATCTATGTTACGATTTTCCTCTATTTTGTTTGGCGGCTCTGGTCAGTTTGTAGTTCTGTAAGTTTGTAGTCTGTTGGACAGGTTTGAAAGAACGGTACAAAAAAGAAAGTTAGTGACTTGCCAGTTACAGATTAACCGAAAATCTTCAGGGAGTTTAGCTTAGTAATCTTTGCTTGTTTCACATATAGCAAGCTGAAAGCTTCAGCAAGTTTCTGCCTAGCAGAAAATATTTAATGTTCGCATATGATGTGCGATAATCCTTTCACATTTGCAATTGTGAACAGTGGCTTATACACTGCATTGATTGATTCACAAGGGGGCGATTCGGTGATTCTGTCCCTCAATGCAAGGTTCAATTTAGACCAATTTATCCAATTGCAGTGTTAGCTACCGATCACGATATATTCCACTGTCCACGGTGCATGTAGTCAGTGCAGCCGCTTCAGTGTTTCCATGCAGATCTCTCTCTGCTCCGTCTCCTCGTAAACCATTGGAGAAATATTTTATGTGAGTTTTTTTTATAACTCTTGTGTCCTGTTTCTTTAATTTTCCTTTTTTATTTTAACTTCTTTACTGGACCTACATGTATTTTTCTTTGCTTATTTCTATTGTTGTCTGTTTTTATGTTTGTTGGTTCGTACATTGCGGTTTTTTTTTTATTTACAGAAATACAGTTCTGTTAGTTTGGCTATGATTTGATTTCGATGTCTGCATAAAACATATGTACGTAGATTATTATGTGTTGCTTAGTAAATGATTTACAAGAATTTATTGACTGTGTTGATTGAGCAATGCAACTTATTCTCAATTCACGTCTATTACCGTACCATTTTCTTATTTTTAAGGTACCTAAGGAATTACATTAGCGAATATTTACGTCTAATTGATTCGATTGTTTTCTTAAAAGTATATACATAAAAATTATAATATCTCTGCCGCGACATTAAATATTAAATCCTCTTTATAAGTAAGAAGAAAATACCTAGGTATAAAAAGCACTGCCATTTTTATATATTTAAATAAAATTCGCCGAAATGTACGTAACTGCATTAAATCCCAACTGGATGACTAAATTTCATAATTCAAATAATCGGGGAATAACTCGTAGACTAAGGGTACAAAATAATTGTTCCATTAAATTCTTAAAGTGTTGTTTATAAAACAATGTAGTATTGATTGATATAGCAATGTATACTGATTTTATCTTCAATTCTTGACCCAGCTTTGAAATGATGAAACAAAATACAATTACTATTTTTAAAGCAACATTCCAGTTCAGCTCTGGTTATTTGTAGAAGGCATAGGCAGAAGAGCATTAATATACGTTTCCTTACTTTTGTTAGTGATTGCATTATGATGTGGGAAAACTAGGACTTATACCTATTTTTTAAGTGATGAACCACTACAACATATGGCACAGGTACTTAACTTAAGAAAACTGAGGCGCTAATATTGCAGTCTACTAAAGTATTTCCTGAAAAAATGTTGTAATAAGTATTTAGATTGCCATCGGACAAGGATTGCAAGAATTAATTCCTTAGTATCGTTTACAACTAATTTTTTTATAAGTTATAGTTCTGCGCTTGTACTTGAGAGTTGTGAGCGTCCGCCACTCAACTACTACCCCGCGTCAAATTTTTAAAGAGAGTTCTTTAGATTTTTATACAAAAAACTAACGGACCCGACAGACGTTGTCCTGTCTACACGTCTTTAATTTGAAAATTTGTCGGGTCCAATGTAAAACATTCCAAAATCAACAACTACTAATAAATTAAAAATTAATTAAAAAAACATTGTCCAGCGGACAAAATTGTGAATCTAAACCATTCTCAGATCCCCTTGAACACACACAAAAAAATTCATCAAAATCGGTACAGTCGTTTAAGAGAAGTTCAGTGACATACACACTTACAGAAGAATTATATATATAAAGATTCGACATTTGTTTTATATATTTTTCCTTTTGAACTTTTACATTTTCTTTTTAACTTTTATTTTTAGGTTTTTTATGAAACAAGCCGGTAATCGAGCAGACGTATTACCTGATGGTAAGCAATCGCCGCCGCCCATGGACACTTGAAACACCAGAGGCGTTACAAGTGCGTTGCCGGCTTTTTGGGAGTTAGGAATTTAAGGGTTATTGTTCGGGAATCGGAGATGGGGAAGATTGGGAAGGGGGAATTGGGCCTCCGGTAACCTCACTCACACAACGAAACAACGCAAGCGTTGTTTCACTTCGGTTTTCTGTGAGGCCGTGGTATCACTCCGGTCGAGCCGGCCCATTCGTGCTGAAGCATGGCTCTCCCACACTTACTACACACACTAGGTAAATATATTCTGAAAGTTTGAGCATTTGCGTGGCCTACTCAAATGTTCTTTTGGTGGTATTGTTCATACAGCAACAGCCGTCAGCTGAGCTAATTGTAATCTGATACATGTGTGTTGCCATCTGAACAGGTCCGCTCAAAGTGTTGTGGTTCTTTCCTCAAAAGACCACTACAGAATCAACTTGCACGGTTCTCTGACATCTTTAATTGAGTTAGTTTGGACTTTAAAAGAGACTATGACCTCTGAGTTTCTCAGAGTTGTCCAATAGGAAATGCCGGCCTCATTTAGTTATTTAAGAGATTGACATGTAAAAGAGTTACATTGTAACCTATTTGCAAAAATAAATATCATTTATAATCATTTATCATTCATGGTAAACACCCTAAAAACAGCACACCGCTTCCCCTACTACATAAACATACATGTATACGACTCTGAATAACAAGCGTGTCATTGTATGTAAAATTTTGTATGTAAATAGAACGGGTCCCCTTCTTCCTTCAAGTTAGGTATAAGGAAAACTGAATTTTACAGTATCCTGTTATCATCCCAGTGGATGTGGTTAAATCTCAATGATGCCGTGACGTCATGTCGTCAGTTAGGACTCGAGGCCAGTTGCGCCTCGCAACACAAACGGTCAAGTTCGAAACCGGCATACAATTGCCGGTCAAGGATTTAGTCTCGAATTGGGTACATAATTGAAATTAACAATGGAATTTACATAGTGTGTGCGTAGTCTTATACCTTTAAATAATTCGCGCATGTGTACACTTACAATGAAAATGAATTACTTACTATACCCTAATAGGTCGCCCAGACACCCACCTGTTATAGCGTCAAACTATCTAGTATTTCTCAAGTGCTATGTTTAGGGTTGCTAGATTTCCGTAATTTGTAAATTAGTAATAAACTACTCAGTTTTCGTGTGTTTCTAACGTTTTTTTAAGAATAAATATGCCATTTGACCCTATAACATAAAATTGATAGAAAGTCTCGTTTTCGACATTTCCATAAAAGTGTTGAAAGAACACGTCTGGTTGTAGCTATCTGGTTTTTAGGAAGGCCCTAGTCTAATATCGATTTTTGTTTGAAAATTTAAAATGGAAATGTTGTGTACAGATCGAGCCGCCACCGCACTCGGTGTTCCCAGCGGAAGAGGCGCAGGAGGTCGTCAGGAAGCTCTGCAACTCCGAGATTACAGGGAGGGCGATCCTCAAGTTCCATAACATTGACTAATCACCCACGACTACTGTCGAGACATTGAGACACTTTATTTATTCGCTTAGATTAGACGGTACGGAGTAGCACATATAGTTTAGATCTGGAGATCAAACGCTGAGAGAGTCGGAGTCACTCCTGCCCTGCTGGCGGGCGGGAAGTACCCTCGCCCTACTTTGGGCTGATCACCGGCCTAACTAACCATTTCTTCAGTAGCACATCAATCGCGTGAAGCTGGATCATCTGCACCCCAACAGCTAGAAGGTGACGGCGGCAGTGGACTCACTGACTGCTGATTTTTTCATTAGAATTAAGTTTACGCTATCATTATCCAATTAATCAATATTCGTTATCACTGTATATCTTCTAGTTATAGCTAAAACCAAAGTAATAAGAGTTGTATATTATTGTCGGTCTGATTTTTACCTAACTTTTTCCAGTTTCCACACATTTCGCGAAAGTTACTCTTACTCTTAAATTTTAAGACAGTTGGCAACTGTCTTTTTGGTATGTCTATATGGATGTTGGTGTGAAATTACTGGAAACCCACGAGGGACGCAGGATTTTGAAGAAATTCATCCTTAGCTTCATGCGAATTCTATTTTTCCTTACAATTATATACGCAAAGCGAATAACTCTCCGACCCCTAGCATTTACTGCTAGCGTTTACGTCGGTATAAAATTGATCTTTCTTAACTGCTAAGCGGGCCTCCATTTATCAGACTGTCAATACTTTACATTTTGCCTGAAAATCCAGAAAACATATTTTTGATATTATTATTCTTTACTACGCAAATCAAATATGAGTTTCAAAAACCTTTTGTCTAAAATTTGGAAGATAATTGTTAAGCGTATCAGCAGTGTCATTTAATTTCTAAATCAAGGTAATTCCGCCTGATGGCTGTCATGTGTAAAGCTTGTTCGGCTGTAGCACTGAGCCTTGCATGGTGGCTATCAATTGCAGTCACTCAGGACCCAGTCAGCGGCACCACTGAAGTTTACTCTTTTTTGGAAATAGTTATTATATTACCAAACGACGTCGAGCCTTTAGTTTAGAACTTTCTGGAAACTACGCGAACTACGTACTATTTTGCTAATTTTACTTTTAGAATAGCTCTCGTATACTCTTGGAATTTTATCGCCCAAAGCGGCCAAGTCTTTACTGTAAGTAATTTATCTATAAGGGAAATGTCTTTATTTAAACGTATATCAAATTATAAATTATAAATCTTGCGGCGCTAGGAACGGACACTTAAAGAATAAAAATATTTAATATATTATTTTGTATTTGCAGGAAATTTGTAAGATTCAATTTATATCCTGCGTAATATACAAAATCGTTGAGAGCTAAAAACAACTGAAATAAGTTCTGAGTGAAGTGTAATTCATGGATATATGTGATGAATATCTGCATTCATATATCTATGACAATATGTATGTGGTGGTTATCGAATTTTATCTAACAGTGGAGTGCTTAGCCTAGGAGATACTATTCGAATAGGCTTTTGGTCAGATTCACGGAGATATATTGTTGTTCATTTTATACCTCACCGACGATGACGCACGCAGATATTATAATGCGCTGCACCACTGTCAAAAAGCCGTACGTCAACGTCGATTTAGACAAAGATTAATTCGGTGCTCTACTCTCGACACAACAGCGAGCAGATATTATAATGTATTTGAAATGCAAAACATTGAAATCGATAAAAGTCAGAAATTTTATTTGCACTGATGGTTCATGTTATAGTGATGAAGGCGCGTATTCGGATCAGGCGCAAGTCACCAAAGATTTACATAACGATACAAGTTCCGCGATCCTTATTCTATCGGATCCATTTGGGGCGCGGAACCCACGCAGCTCTTCTTGTCTTACTACGATTGTTTCGAGGCTTGTTTTCTCAAGTTCAAATGGGCGCTAGAACACAAAAATCTATTTTGGCCGCCCTACACGTTTTAATAACTGCCTATCTGTCTTGGGGCATGATTTGCCAAAACGCATTGACCCCATAATGGATGGCTGTGCACTGCTAAATACGTGATGTGCACCCCCTAAGTAGTGCCGCATTACATGTAGAGACATTTCATTCTGTCCTATCTCACAAAAATAACATTAGTCTGAACGTTGGATCTCAAATCGGCTTTCAATATCTCTAATAATATTTTCTGGTGATTATCGCTGTTCAGGGTATTATCTATACACTAATAGTAGATCCTAAGTAATTATTGAGTAGTTAAGTAATTGTAGTTTTTCGCAACTTCGTATATAGCATAGCAGAAAAGAATTTTGTCATTTGCTTATTTCGGTTTTATACTGTCTTTAACATAAATATCATTTGCCTTTTAGCCTTTTTTTTTCCTTCCGTACGCATTAAATCAATTAACGTATCATTTTTTTATAAGTAGGAATTAGTTAGTCGGTACGTTTAGCTTTTAATTTTCGCCATTTGTCTTGCCTTTTTAGTTAGATTTTTTTTTGTATAATTTATTAATGACATAGAATTTTTCAGTGTCAAATTAATTATGTAATGCAGTGATAGCAACTCTTTTATATGTTTGGTTTCACACCACCAACCAAAACCAAACAGAGCTGATGTTGACAAATTTACCGTGATTAATAAATATTTAGGTCATATACTACGCGACAAGAGCCGGGAGCGTGTCAATAGAGTCATAAATATATTTATTATATTATCATTTATTTATTAACCTTACTTCTTAATTACATTTTTAAATATTTAATTAGAAAAAAAAAGACATTTAAAAATATTAATACCAGTAACGGTATATATCCAAGCTACCGGCGGTCAGGGCTCAAGAGCGAGGAATTTCCGAACAATACTCGCCGTATCCAGAAGTACTGCCTTCTGCATCAGGCTCTTGATCCAACCGTCTATCGTTAGCCTACTTAGGTGTTGGTCGAGGCTTTTGCCTATGAGGCCATTGGCAGATACGACTATCGGCACAATGATTGCTGAATCGACATTGATATTTTTTAAAAGAAAAAAAGTACAAAATATAAAATGTCTAAAAAAAGTGTTGCTACAATTGGCATCAATTGTTACCATGACAAAAATATACTGTTAAATGATTGTGGCTGGTAGCATTTGATGGACAAGATCAGTGAGATATTTAACTGATTGGGCACGATACACGGGGCCAATTGATCGATTGACGACAAGCTTTATAGTAATTATAATATACATTCGTTATTTAGTATCCATCGATTTCGTACGTTAAGACAAAACGATAAAGTAGATTTAGATTTTGGTGTAGATTAAAATTGATAATTAAGTTTTAATTTATAAATAGTAAAAAAAAACAAAAAAGAAACATAAAAAACTAGTTTTAAATAGGTATAGTGCAAAATAGCTTAGTATTAATCATAGATATGTAGTAGGTAATTACCGTTTGTTTGCAAAAGTTGAGCATTCGCAACATACATAAGGCCGTATTTTTTAAATACATCTTTCATTTTTCATTGTGTTTTAAACGTCTGAGAAAGGTATTTTCACCTCTGTAGTCTCACAAATTGTTCCAAAACCCAAGTCGGTTATATTTTTGTATATGTTACGGTAAATCTGATTAATTGAAAATTATTAATAATAACTACATGTTGTGGTTAATGTGAATAAACGATCGAAATTTATTACTTTGAATAGTAATTCACGACACATATTGGTGAAAGTAATAAAATAAATATAAACCCAATGTTTTCTGACCAGCAGGTATTTATTTATAATATTAAATACAGTCTTACAATTATATTAATTAGAGATCACACAAACAAAGTCACTTGTACTTGCTTTAAAACGAAAGGACAACAAATTCAATTATCACTACTAAGTCAAAATATCAATAAAAACCGAAAATAGTGATTAATTTATCACTTTGACCTCAAGATTCGGTAATTATAATTATTAATAATAATTACCGAATTATTTTAATAATTATTAATAATCTTCAATTATTCACTCTTACCGTAACATATACAAAAAGGATATGAAAATAAAAAATATACAAGAAGGATGTAATCATTGATTGGCTACTCAATACTTTGGTCCAACGTATTCTTCTAAAATTCTAAAATTAATTTAGATTCAAGTAGTGGTTTTGATCCTAATTATACAATGTATGACTGGCCAGTGTGTTTGTGTTATATTTCTAGTTATGAATGCCCGTACTCTGCTTTGGACAATTAAAATGATAGAAATAGTATAGAGTCGTGCCCGAATTCCTTATAATCATTATTTTTTGTCGTTTGGCCCTACTGGTGGTCGTAGTGTGACAGTCTGACAATGTGGCAAAGCCACCTGCGACGGTTATTCTCGTGATCGACCCCTAGGTCAGTATGAGTTCAAGTTAGGCGCTCGGCTTCGCGTGCTTGCTAAAGCACTGAAGGATATTTTTTTTCTCGTTTATTATTTGAAGAGTGGTAGTCGAGGATCATAAAAACTTTCCGCCTAGTTCTTGATAATTTACTTTAAGGGAAGCATCAAATATCGGGCATAATTCCGTTCTATTTGTAAGATATATGTGACGCTGGGCGAATAGAATCCGAGATCTAGTGCTCGGTAAAATCGCGATAAATCTACTTAATTGTGTGTTTGAATGTGTCCATTGCAAGAGTAATATTTAGTAAGGTCACAAACTAATATAAGTTATTCTTAGACTCATTCATCCGTTCACTCCTCTCCGACATATTTAAAATAAAATTGATAACATTAATATTTTATTTCATTGTATTTCATGCGGTTAACATAGCTAGGTACTAAATAAAATATTCGTAAATAGCATTCTTACTTCATCATCATAACAGGCATAAGATGTCCACTGCTGTACATCGGCCTCCCCTAATGACTTCCGGATAAGTTGGAAGCCACCTGCCTCCAGCGGCTCCCTGCGCCCGCCATCAGGCCGTCTGTCCACTCTGTGGGCGGACGTCCTACGCTGCGCTTGCCAGTACGCGGTCTCCACTCGAGAGTCTTTCTGCTCCAGCGACCACAATGTCGGCAACTTGTTATTTTGTTATTTTGCGGATCTCCTCATGTTTAATCGGTTTCGCAAAGAAACTCCGAGCATAACCCTTTTATAGCGCGCTGAGCGACTTTGAGCTTCTTTATAAGACCCACAGTGAGGGACCACGTGTCAGTTCCACATGTCATCGCCTTTCATCTTGAGGCACAGAGGTGTTTTGAACTAGAAGATGTTGCGTAGTTTCCCGAACGCTGCCCATCGACGATTGACCTTCTCGCAATTGGACCTATCCTGCTGGATCACCTTTCGAGGATAGAGCTCCCAACTGATATCGGGTAGGCCGTAACATGGGCGTTCGACATGACATTCGTCTTGTCCCTGTTCATTCGGAGCCCTACTTGTTGAGAAACTGTACAGAGGTCATCGAGCATCGTGCTCAGATTGTATCTACCACGATCTGATTGATCTGACTCGCCGTTGATGTTGTTGCCAGACCCTTTCCATTCCAAAAGTTTGAAGGTATCTTCCAATGCAGTGTGAACAGCTTTAGAGATATGCCATGTCCTTGCCTTACACCCCGCTGCAGAAGAATATCCCTGGTGTTCCGGTTCTGTACTCGGGCTGACATAGTAGCATTTTTGTATCAGCACTTCAAAACCTTGATGTACTGATAGCTAATATCGCATCGCTGGAGAGACCTTAACACTGCCCAAGTATCTGTCGAATCAAAGGCCTTCTCATAGTCCACAAACACTAAGTATAGTGGCAAGTTATATTCCTCGTTCTTCTGTATCTCCTGCCGCAGCGTATGGATGGTCAATTATCGAAGCTAGGTGCGAGACGATTTGTGATGACCCTCGAAAGCAGCTTGTAGACATAGCTCAGAAGTAAAATAGGTCTGTAATTCTTCAGTAATATGTTACCGTCTTGAAGAAACACACCACCACACCTCTGTCCCATGCTTCTGGCGTAACTCCTTCGAATATGACGGGAGTTAAAAGGCCTCTGGAGGACTCGGCGGACCGCGTTCCGCCCGCGCTCAGAAGTACGGGATACCTTCCTTGGTTTCGCTCTATGGCTTCTATTATCTCGTCCACTGACTCGCAGTTCTGCAGGTTTTCCAAGCGATTTGAGAGCTCTCGTGGCAACCGATATGTGCATTTGAAGGTCGGAGCGTCGATTTCATCAGACGGGATCTTTCCAACTATACATTGATATTCAATGTGCCTCTGACCAGTCGGTGATCGCTACGTTGTGAATCACGGAGACATCATTGTATATCTGCCGCTTTGTGGTCATAATGAAGTGGATCTCATTTTTCGGGGAACCATCCCGGCTCATTCATTTTTGGGTACAGATGAAATATAATAGTTATCCTTTTTCATATATTTTTTCTAGCTAGAAACCATAATAATAGTGTTGCAAGTATCGAAAATACTTCAATAATATTGATCAGTTTTCGCCGACATAAATGATCTCTAATTAGTCATTTTTCATCCTAAAAAATCTGTTGTATGCTGTTTAATTTCATTTGTTTACATAATTTAATTATTATAAGTAAGAATGGCTGGGCTATTCAAATATAATGTAAAGTGGGTGTGTGCAATAGATTTACGAGAAAATCGAATCGAAGCAAAAAGGTTTTGTGTACAATGCATTGGTTAAATTCGTTTTCGGGTGAAAACAATCGCGTTATTTGGATGGGCCCTAATAATTTTAAATTTAGGTATGGATAGTTTACGCCACTTACCTCATTATTATAAGTAGGTACTCATTCATACGTGATCAGAAATCTGCGTCAATGAAAAGTCGATAATACACGACAACACGCTAAGTTTAGCATCGTTATCAAGTGCGAAATGTGATATTGTTGTTTAGAAAGCTACGCTATGTATCGCGTGGGAGTGTCTCTAAATAGTTGTGAGTTTGACCTATGGTTTTGTATTATTGGTGCCACGAAATAAAATGATTGATATATTGGCGCAAATCGGAAGTACCGTAGTTTTAGTGAACCCGCAGATTTCAAACTAATCGATCAACTAAAGTGTGTTGCTATCCCATACCACCATTCCGGAGCTGCGGAATGCCTAGCGGGTTTACCGTGGCTCCGGCTCGAAAAGCAGGAGTAGGAACGGGGTGGTTTTTAGTCAGTAAGAGTCTGTCTGACACTTTCGCTTTGCCCAAGGCGGGAGAAGAAAATGGATAATTTACTCCTCTTAAAAAATCCCATACTAACATTAATTCTCTTACCTGCACTTGAAACTGAGCGATTCGAGTTTGCAGTTTGCGTGAACAGTCGAACGCTGCGAAAATATATTTTTAAGTATAGAGTAGGTAATTACTCTTAACAGCGATACTCATTTTTCCATTGGTTGCTTCTCTAGTTTCCTTCCGTTTCCCCTCAATTTAAACTGTGTAACATCGAATATTATAAAGTCGTCAAGCGACTTCATTTAACATCTAAAAAAACATTAAATAAAGAATCGACATGAGCGATCCTTTTGTATGAAGTTTCGAAACAGACGTTTGGAGAGTTAGCACGTAACGATTAGTGTGTAAACAAATAGTAACTTTAGTTATCCATTTATTATAATTTAGTTCGATTGCTATTCATTTACGGAGTGTTTGTCAACATATCGACCAACAAAACTAAATAGTTATAGACGACTAAGTGGACAGAGGTCACTTGTGTCCTGCCAAACACAAAGATTAAATTCTTCAAAATATTTGGATTTTAATAAACTATGTCGATTAAAAGTGTCCGAATTAGTTATACATCGTAAATGAATATCGAGTTTATAGCGATAGTTTCAATGTACATTTATCTAATATTACGAGTATAGTGGAGGGGAAGTTGTATACTCGATAGCGTTAGTGGCATAGGTTAAGATTGTTTGCATGTCTCCTTCACGCACCGACAGAGATAAACTCGCAAACATAGATTCAATGTCATAAGATGATGTTGCAAATAGGTTTAGATAACGTTCATAAATAGTAGATCTTAAACTCGTAAACACTGATTTCTTTAAACATTTAATAGTTTTTATAGATCTGAGTAAATTGTAAAATTCTATTCGTGTATCGATGTAGGTAATTTTTTTACGATCTGATAGTTTCTTTATGGATAAAAATTTAAATTCCACATTAAATACTTTTAGTTTACAACAAAAAAATGTAGTTTCATAAATTCAAAAACTTCAGTAGTAACGTAAACTCCGTTGGTCTCTATATAAGTTACTAGCTACTTCTGCGCGGTTTCACCCGCTCTGCTTGGCTCCTCTTCCTCGATAAATGCGCTATCCAACACAACAATAATTATTCAAATCGGACCAGTATGCCCTGATTAGCGCGTTCAAACAAACAAACAAACAAACTCTTCAGCTTTATAATATTAGTATAGATTAGGTAAGCAAAACCAATTTAGATTCATGATTTTATAGTTCTAATTATAGCATACATTAGTTTTAAGAAGTATGTAAATATATTTGTCTCGTGATGAGCACTGCGGCAGCATTTTTTTAAATAAAACAAAACAAGTAGAGTAGTGTTTTCTTCTTCGTAGCATTATTTTGGCTGGACGCCATCTTCATTACTGATGTCTTTCATGCTTGGCTCGATCTTGAGCATTCTTTGCCATTTCTTGGCTCTCGGGTCGTCGACACATTAATACTGTCAGATCACAGTCACATTCAGAGAAGAGCGATACATACTCAAACATCAGGCCGGTCTGAACATACACATATTTTGTTGGTACGTCGTCGTCAGCGTCTTCACAAATATTTCAATCAAATTTCTTATTCCAGCAAGTGTAGTCGGTAAAGAGTTGAGGTTCCTGGAAACATCCTTTTTCGTCGTTGAAGCATCATACCAACAGTTACATTACGTATTAAGGCGGGTCCAGACATGTATCATTTGCCCGATCCGATCACCGTATCCGTATCGTCGACGCGTATCATGATCGCATATGTGGACGGGGAATGATACGCGTATCATGATACGCGATCTCGATACGCTGTTATGATACGGCCCGTCCCATGTCATGTCGGTTTTTGTCCGATCATCAAAGGTGATACAGATACGGACGTGGGTCAGTCTGGACGCGTCATTAGGTCTCTCATCAAAGCTCTTCCTCCAAGTCTGTATCTGTTTCTAAATAATTCCGTTTGCCACCATCGTCTCTGTTTTGGTTTTAAAGTTAGAATATTGTGAATGACAATAAAACAGGCACATGAAATTGCTAAATTCTCGTACACTTCAACCAACTGCGACGACATGTTTGATCGAGAGCAGAAACTGAACTAAGCAATTTGATACGCGATCATGACTATTGTGAAGATACGGATACGGAGCAAATCGGAGGCGTCCAAAACTTGATACGGGGCTTGATACAAACGCAGATACGGATACGGTGATCGGATACGATGATCGGATCGGGCACATGATACAAGTCTGGACCCGCCTTTAAATATTTTACCAATGCCCATACTAGACATGCCAACAGTATTATAATGAAATATTCATATTTAGTATAGGCAGAGGCCTAAGATGCGGTGATAAAGTTACCATCTATGTAGAAATTCATGTTCTAACCTTAGGACATTGAATGTGGAATAGTACTCCAAATAGCGCTCTTGTTGGCTGTGACTAAACCAGGATGTGACTTACCAAGTAAAAGATTTTACGTTTCAGAAGTGTGTAATTTAATTGTGCTTTCAAATAATCGACATTATTTCTATATAATAATCTAATTATTAAAAATTGTGATTAAATACTATCAGGTAAAATATTAAAAAATAACTGAAACTCTGCAAATACATAATGTGTTACCTATTTGCATCCTGCTCAACGTTCACCAACAAGCGTAGTTTAAAAATATTTGCTCCTTTTCGCGGGCTGTTAACATGTACATAAGAGATAACTATTATATCTTCTAAATTATAACAATATCAGCAGATTTTCGACGGTAGTGCATTCGCTGACCAAAGAAATTGTTTGTTCACTTTTGTATAGGTACTTTTACGAAACTCGATCAAATTCCTTAAATTTGACGATAAGTGGAAATTCCACAGGAACTTCTATGAAGTCTGACATTATATTTTGTATACGACATCTTTTTTAACTAATTAATTTTATGAATAACCACGGAAGCTTATTAGATGAATAAAAATCGTAAAAATATAAGATCTCGAGTAATGTTTGTACAAAAAGTTCGCGAGAAGGCGACGTATTTACCGAAGCCAACAGCTATAGGTTTATCTACCCTTATGTAAGTTTAATCAAATTAAGGTTACTTGAGGAATTGAGAAATATACGCCAAAGTTTTTAAAATGTATATTAGTAAATAAATACAGTTCGTAATTTTGCCAACCCAAATATAATTATCTGTCCGTGATAGCCAGAGACCTCTATTAATATTTTCCTCGTACTGCAGTAGTAGTTAAAATCTGTGTACATTATATTCTTGTATGGAATAAATATAACTAGTTTTTATGTAGTAGCAATATATAACTATAACTAACTTGTAATCCAATTATTTGTATCTTGTAACCACGTCATATATTGCAATTGTTTTTTTTTTAATATCTAGTTATAGATAATATTGTATACAAAGTATGTTTGCATAAATACGTAGCTTTATTTAATTATTAAGAACATGTAACCGAGTTGTTTATCGCATAATATTATGATTATTCTGTAGGACATGAAACACACGATCACACAAACTGACATCACAACTATCTATCGTGTTAATTATTAGAATGCATAATAAACATAGTGATTAAGATAAACTATATATTAATTATAAATGACTTTAACGTAACCACGGAGTTAATTGGCACAAATATATAGTGATATGTTAGTATATTTATATTATTGGCTAAAGTCTTTGAAGACGTGTTATTTTTCGAAAAATGTATTATTATTTTTATCGAATATTGTTCAAAATTATCGCTTCTAGTCAAAATTTTACTGATTTCAGAATTGGTTTGTAGATAAACATGTACAAGGTATATATTATAATTATTCATAATATATTTGTATCGTAGTAAGTTTGTATAAGGTTATTCGTAAGTTGACAAATGTATGCCTGTATTGTAACGATATCTTTATGAAATAAAGTATAATTACGTTTATTAAATTCTTGTTTTAATTTAACTGCTTCAATGAGACTGATCTTCTGAGAGTATTGAGAATATGTAAGTGCAGTTTGGGCTATCTAAAGAAGAATTTTGTAGCTATCAGCATGAAAGTAAGGGTCAATTCACACGTACCACAACCACACCACGTCGCAGCGACATAATGTGGTCAAGCTGTGGTTACGTGTGAATAGTGCCGCAGCGGCTTTTTGCAGTTGCGTTGTGGTACCGACAAAATGTCGATGTGGTTGCGTTGTGGTACCGACAAAATGTCGATGTGGTTGCGTTGTCGCTGTTGTTGCGACGTGGTAACCACACGTGGTCATGTGCAGTTATACTCCAACTTTAGTAGAGGTAACACGGCTTGATTGAACGTAGTCATGGAGGAAAGATTGTTGTTGCTATCCTTGTTATGGCTTTTATTAATCGGTGCAGTCGCCGCGTGGCGGCGTTGCCGCCGCGATGTGTATTACACAGGTGGTCGATGACAACGTCTAAATGTGGTACGTGTAAATTGTAATCATCATCATCATCATCATCATCATCAGCCGAGAGACGTCCACTGCTGAACAAAGGCCTTCACTTGGTCCTCCACGTAGAACGATAAGGCGCCACCTGCATCCACTGGCTCCCCATTGTAATATTGTAAATTACAAATTGTAAATAAATAAATAAATTGTAAATAATATTACAATTGGTAAATTGTAATATTCATTTTCAATCTATACTATATACTATATTACTATATATACTATAATAGAGTTTGTTTGATTGTTTGTTTGTTTGTTTGTTTGAACGCGCTAATCTCCGGAACTACTGGTCCGATTTGAATAATTCTTTTTGTGTTGGATAGTCCATTTATCGAGGAAGGCTATAGGCTATAAAACATCACGCTATAACTATTAGGAGCGAAGAAATAAAGGAAAGTGTGGACAAAACGGGGGAAATTATTAATTCTTGAGGGCTTCCGTTGCGTGCGCTGCGAAAATGGTTCAAGATACGAAAATTATATGTATGAAAGAATTATTCCTCTTAAAATGATCTAAAAAAGTCCGCGACAGTATATGTCTATCTTTTAGGATTAACTTACTAGAATCGTTTTTATGGTAATCAAACTGGGTCGAAATTAATGCATTATTTGTTAAGAGTTGTATTAACGAAAAAATATTAATCTTTATCGAAATAAATGTGTTGTTCATTAAGAGTATATAATTGTGAACAAAATTGTCTTTGACATCACTAAACTTCAATAAACATCTTAGAAGATATTACAATTTTAAAATAACTCCGATATAAAATTCACCCGCGCCGCATGATGTGCGAAACACGACGCTGCCAGAAGGAGAGGCATTGTTTGCGAACGACGCGGAGCCTGGTGTAACTATACTCAAAAAAATTATAGTCTTACTAACGAAGTAAAACATTTTTTGATCATTGACCATCGAAAGCGTTTGTTTACAGCGTAAAATGGCAAAAAAGCGGTTTACCACACGCCCACATTTTATTGTGGCTGTCTAACAAAGTACAACCAGATTCTACGTATAGTGCAATAATATCGGCTGAAACATTTGACAAACAAAAAAATCCAGGGTATAAAATAAAAATATGGTCCGGATTTCATAACCTTGCGTCACCATGTATGAAAGAAAACATTTGTTCTAGAAAGTACTCTTTCTTTTTTTTTTTGAGGGGGGAAAATCATCCGTTGGCTACTCCTGCCTTGGGTGAAGCGAGAAGGAGTGTAAAAATCACCCCGTTCTGATTTGAGCCGGGGCCCCGGTAATCTTTTACGTTGTCTGTTAGACTATTGGGTCCCATCTGTAGTGGCCTGGCTCTTTGAGGCGCGCACAGAACGCGACGCACGGTACGCACGGGTCTGGTTTTGATCGGGCGACGAGCTACTCTTACTCGCCGTCCGCAGACCCGCGCTTACGGTGGCCGGGGATCGTCACACGATCCTCGACGCCCGGAGTGTCTTCTGCGGCGGCTGGGGCGTGATGAGGATCGTTCCCTCACGCGCTCCGCCTCCTCCTTAGCTAGGATGACTACTTCGCAGAAGGGGGAGACGGCGTCCCTTTCCCCCTCGCTCCGCACCTTGGCCTGAACTAGAGCCGGACGTAAGAGGTTACCTTCGCCATTCACATCCCTAAGGACATGGCGATGCTCAGCACATGCAATGCACACCGCCACTGTATGCTCCACCATATCTTCCGGGCGGTCCTCGCAATGACGACACCCAGACGAAACGCCCGGGTGTTTCCTCCCGCCGAATTCGAAACAGGTACCAACCGAAACTTCCGTGTCCGGTAAGTACCTGCATCAGGCGGTAGGTGAGGACGCCGTGACGCCTCTCAAGCCACTCTTCAAAGAGGGGACTTATCACTGCTATAACGCGTATGTAGCGAGCCCATCTAAAAAGTACCCTAGGAATTTTATTTCTGAAACACAAACCAGGGTGGCGGTTACCCAACCTATAGGCGCAGGTTTCCGGAAAACAGTGGAAACACATATATAGAAATGAGTGTGGATTGTTCCTTATAATCATAATCCTGTGCTATCACGAATTTTCAATGCACAAATTAACCTTGGGTAACAGCTATAATTTATGAAGCTGAGAAAGCTGTTTGCAAAAATAAATATAATGCCTAAAATAACTATTCCACGCGGACGAAGTCGCGGGCACAGCTAGTACAAAATATACGCCCGACCACATGGCGTGGTTGTGGTGTGGTTGTGGTACGTGTGAATTGACCCTAAGAAAACCATACAATAGCCTTAATCGATATAGGGTCAGGTGGGGTAAGTGAAACTCAGGGGGAAGTGAAACACCCATTCATAACTCTATAACTAACAAGTGTATCGATACTTCGCGCTTAGTCGGTAAAACAGAATGGCGATGTGGTTTTATTGATAAAACATAGAAGTCGCTATTATCATTTTCTACACCAATAAATAAAAAAGAAATTTTTCAACTGTCAGTTGTCAAAACACGAGTTGGAGGTGTGACGTTTTCGGCCTTCGTGAAAGTTTTAAAATAAGTGTTTTAAATGTACCTAATGGTAAGTACTGAGTAAAAAGTATGTACTTTCTAGTCCAATGATTATATTTCGATAATTCCTAAGGATAATTGAGTTTTGGCTTTGGTAAAAACTAAACCTAAAAAAGTGTTAAGTGGGGTAAGTGAAACTTAATACACGGGGAAAGAGAAACATATGTTTCACTTCCCCCGTATCAGAAATCACAAACATTTTTACGTGATTAAAAATGTTGGTAATCATAAATTTACTATTTGTGTCTAAATTATATTTGCGAAATTCTTATAACTTTTTTATTTTCAGATTGTCTTCACAAATATCTCGTAGAAAGAGTGGACACGGACACAGACTTAATAAATCGGTTACTAATGACATCAAAACCCTACAGTACAAGCTTACATGCCGCTCCCAAAACTAGATGTAGCCAAATGACTCCTGAAGTCTGTGAACTTTTACAAATGAGTACTATTGACATTGAACGCGAAGAAATTCAGTCAGAAAATTAAGATTCTGATACTAATAGCGATTTGGAAGAATTTCAGTATTCTGACTGAATTTCTTCCTGTTTAAGGTCTTCATGGTACTTCTGATTTGAAGTTTTAATTTTTTTTTTATACATATATTGAAATATATGCTGTGTTATATATTAATAATATGGTTACAATATATGTCTGAAACCTTGACAATGTCTTTAAATTTCATTCAATACATTTTATCTCGTAGTAAATTTGTACAGTTTGGGTTCAAGACTTTTGTCCCTTTATGAAATTACACACTGTGCGGTGTCTGATGCTTGTTTTCGTAATTGTAAGCAAACGTTAAGTCAGTAAAGAAATTTATTTTTATTTTGTTTTTGATTTCACTACCTATAATTTCTGTTTTAAATTCTATACAAATGTTTGAGACATCTGACCATGGTAACTATGTTTCAGTTACCCCAAAATACGTTTTTTGTTTTCTTTTCTAAAACTAAGCTTTATATTGATTGTAGAATATAGACATTAGAGAAACAAAATCTGAATTGTTGCCTTAGTCAAGTAACCGTTGCATAAATACAACATTTAACTATATTTCTGACGTTTGTTTCACTTACCCCTTTCCAGGGGCAAGTGAAACAAAACCATAGTCTGAAAATATTGATTGTTTTCTCGCTTATGGTAAGACTAAAGAGCTGTTTGTCATAACTCCATGAATCATTGGCTAAAGGAGAGTACTGTGCAAGCAATGCAACTGAAATTGATCGTCGCATTACTGCGTCAGATGCCGTTATGTTAAAATACAAGTAAAGTATGTTTCACTTACCCCATCTGACCCTATCGTATATTTTTAACAAGCTTGTTTTTTTGTCCTCTACGGTACTGATACCCAAAACCCTTATCGAAAACTTTACTGGATAATATAAATGTTAAATATTATGTTATCCGAAAGTACCTACCTACCTACCCATAATTTTTAATTAGCAACGAACACTTGAGTGGCCGAGTCTGGCCAACGAAAGCTGTCCAAACTACAACCACAGGGATCAATAAAATAGACAGCTATTTTAAAGAGTATTTAATAGAAATTGGACATTGGTATAAAAATGTTAATACGCACTGTTATGATTAACTGCTCGTAAATGCTTAAATAGATGTAACGATTGATTAGTTTTCAATTCGCCAGGTTTAGTTTCGCTTCTCGGCAACTTGTCCACGTTCCCCTCCTTCCCTCCTTTTCGTTCTCCCCAGATGTCGACTACAGACCTTATCTCTTCGTTGATGTGCGCGTGCAGCACTATGAGCACGTAGGAGGAGCCGATGCCGCCAGTCTTCATCACTGCACTGGCTCCACAGGATCGTATCGCCAAGTTGTCCACGTGGATATACTTGATCGTGTAATTAGGAAAATAATTTTCATACACGTACATTTGGCCTTCGCTTATTGACACTGGTGGGTTTTCTACAACGGCGGAGTCCATGTGTTTGAGGTCGTACCTCCATTTACCCAGTTCCAATGGAACTTTCGTTTTCTTACAGATCATTTTTGCATCTGTGACGATGGCTAGCAGAACTATTAGCAGCAGGTCCATTGAAGAGCGTTACATTTGCGCGATTGACTTGAAATTGTAGATTTTTTGTCTTTCTGCACCTGTAGACGATTATTTTAAACAATGGACTGATAAGTACATTACGAACAGTAGCTAACCAGCACACTTTGTTGCTTTTTTTATTTCTAGACAAAGCATGTGGAATGTGCGTTGACAAAAAAGAAGTACCTACGAATGTAAAGTTATATTAAATTAATTACTAATCCACTCGACGTCACACCAATCGCACATCTGCAAAAATACGTTGCGAACACGTCTACAATAAAAAGAAGAAGACAGCAAGGTAGTGTCTGACACTGGTTTTCAACTGCACCTACGGGTTAAGTGGTATTATACATACATTTATAATATGTTAATAAGAAAATTATACTATATAAAATAAAAATGAAGTGTAAATGTATAAATATATATTACAGGCACATGATAAAATGAAAACCCGTTCGTGCACTTGCAGTGCTGGCAACCGAGCGCGACGGACAAATGCATTACCTTTATTGATAATCAAAATCACCCAAATAGACTCGGGAGCAAATAAACGAAGTTACTAGCGATGTTTTTATGTATCTTTATAAATATTTTCAGTGGTTAGGTATGAATTTCATTAAGTTGCATTGTATACAGTACAGTAGGTACCTATAAAAAACCATTTCATCATCATCATCAACAAATTCGTAGGCCTCCAATAACTTCCAGATAGACCGGTTGAAAGCGAAAAAAAAAATAAAAGTGGTTATGGTAATCACTGATATTTGAATCGCATTCTCGCATCGCAACCTCCAGTTTCTTTTAGTTTAAACCGACGCAGGTACTCAGCGATCCTTCCATGTCCAGTCAACGCCTAAATGGGCAGGTCTCACCCAACCAAAAGATATGCTCATTAATATCAGGGAGAAACGTTTTAGTACTCTCGGATGGTTTCGTCTATGATTTTCTTTTTCACATGGGGCACAGGTACTCTACGGTAGTCAGCCGTGGTGTTATCTTTGTTTTGGCAGCGGGTTTAGCTAATTCCCTCATTTCCAATCATTCCAACCTCGACTTTCAAGCAGTAAAATCGAACCTCTTTCACCTGTTCCCTGAAGCTATAGATGCACTATTTAATTTCTTCAACCAACTAATGGCTCAACTTGGGATTTTTACTACTCTCTCTACCTACTGTCTTCCACCGTTTTGTTGGCTCCATTCAGTCCGGATTGAAAGATTGTGCAGGAAGAGTCTGGACTATAAATTCATTACCGGCAAAACATTAGGGTAAGTACTAGGGGAAGGTTGCGATCATTGGACCAGGTCTTTCATTGGACCACCACTCTATTTCCAAAACTATGCAAGCTAGCAGTACCTAAACTTAACGGAACGAGTCCGCGACGGCTCAGTTGCACCTCCCTTTTACCTCGGGGTCGCTGCGGCGCTTGGCGAGGAACCACGTGTGTCGTTGTGTTTGCGGCGGTCAAAATCTAATTATGTCGCTCAGGACAATTGAATGTAAGTATTGTAGTATTCTTATTTATTTTGGTACTATGTTGAAAATGTTAGCCAATTTAATAGTGATTCTTTGAGTATTATTTAACTTCAGACGAAGTTATCATTACCATTAATTTTTTTTTATACTAAGTTCCTTGTTGCCATCATTGGACCCTAAGAGAGTTCCACCATTGGACCGGTTCAATCATAGCAACTTTTTTATATTTTACTGGTCATAACAATGGGAATAGATCCCGATTATTTGACTAATTATGTAAAGAAGACAAATTATTAAGTTATACATGATATTTATTTTTGCAATCCTTGCGTAACCCCAGGTTGTAGTTAGTTAATAACCCACAGATAAATTATTATACATTAATTTATGATTCCAGAATGCTGCCAACAAAAAGGAATGAAACAATGTAAAATTCAATTACTTACTAATTGAAATGTTTTTGATTGACGTATGTGTATTGTTTGTCTCTACCTATGTCATAGTTTTAGAATATTGTTTATTATAATTAGTTCCCTTAATTGGACCTTTAGAGCAAACATCTCGAAGTCCGTTGATGGCAACCTGGCGGTTCATTAAATGTGCCCATGGTCCAAAGAAGGCAACAGTCCAAAATTATGTTTTCTTCATATATATTGAAAAGTATAAGCCCGAATTAATAAAATGCGTTTGATTATTATTAATAAAGGTCCTACTTTATCAAAATAATAAAATGGTTTAATTTTAACACTTATAGTTTTCGCGATTTGAGGTCGTAAAGTTAAGTGGTCCGTTTATAGCAACCTTAGGTTTGACAGAAATAATTTTGTCCTGCTCTGAGGTACTGCCTTTCATTCAAGTAAGTATCACTGGCTTCATAGGACTATGTGCCGATATTGTTCAATAGGCAATAATAAAACAGAACAAAAGGCAAAGCTCGCTAAATGCAATTTCATTTTAATGACAGTCCAGCAGGACAATTTCTCTTTGGATTTTTTTTTCACGATATTGGACGGAGAGCGGCTGTGGCGCTAAGTGTATTACGTCGTCAATAGAAATGGCAATTTGCGATTTTTTGCTTTATTCCACTCGAGGGGCTAAAAAGGTTACATTGTATGTTTCATATCGAGATCATAATATGTGTCATTTGCCATATTGTAAAAAGACAACATTTTGTTTGATGTTTCATAAAGCTTAGCATCCACAGGTCCGCATCATCGTACGCATCGCACGCATCCGACGGATTGAATAGATTGACTGCGTCCACTGTATCGGCAGCGTTCGGATTGCCGATCCCACTTTTACTCGGTTTTTTGGCATCGGCATTCCGTTTAACGTCATCGTCATATCGCATGTAGGCATTGCCATTGTTCTGTTCGGGCGGCGAGCTACCCTTGCTCGTCGTCCGCAGACCCGCACTTACGGTGGCCGGAGATCGTCACGTGATCTCCGACTCCCGGAGGTTCGTTCTCTCACGCGTCCCGCCTCCTCCTTAGCTAGCATGACTGCTTCGCAGAAGGAGGAGACGGCATCCCAGTACTCCTCGCTCCGCACCATGGCCTGAACCAATGCCGGACGCAAGAGGTTGCCGTCGCCGACCGCATCCAGACCGTATACTCCACCATGTCCTCTAGACGGTCCTCGCATTTTATTTTTATGGAACACGCCGACTAGTTGTCTATCTAACTAGTTGACATATCTCCTGATGTTAAGCAATCGCCGCCGCTCATGGACACTTGAAACACCAGAGGCGTTACAAGTGCGTTGTCGGCCTTTTGGGGGTTAGGAATGTAAGGGTTGTTGGCGAATTGGAAAGTTGGAAAGATTGGGAAGGAGGGAATTAGGCCTCCGGTAACCTCACTCGCATAACGCAAGTGTTGTTTCACTTCGGTTTTACCAATAGCTTTGACAAATTTAAGCTTTTGGGAATCAGCTTTTGCAAATTATTACTGGCATAGTTTTTTATTTAAGAAATCGGCGTGGCCGCGTGCCCGAAACGGACGCAGACCACCCCGTTTCTACATCTGCCCTTCAGGCGGGGATCCCGGTAAACCCCTCTAGGTAGTCCGCAGGTCCGGAACAGGCCTCAGTCCTACTGGGCCCCATCTGTGGAATAACCTAAACGAAAACAAGGAGATAAATAATGATTTTCCTCCAATGTTTGCAGAAATAACCATATCCGATCACACAGAAGGATATTTCCCGCGCTTATAATCTTTTTTCAATATGTACCTACTCACTATTCTGCTTTCGTGGTTTTAATGCGTTTTTCAGAATTGTGATTTTATAAATGGCTCGGTTTTACAAATTTATGTTTTTGATACTCGAAATGTAATTGTGCTATATCGGATGTTGTTGTTTTGTTATGATAATATTATGTCAGACTTAGGACTTTGTTTATCGGGCCGATGCACGTTAAATCCAAGTACATCTATACTAATATTATAAAGCTGAAGAGTTTGTTTGTTTGTTTGTTTGAACGCGCTAATCTCCGAAACCACTGGTCCGATTTGAATAATTCTTTTTGTGTTGAATAGTGCATTTATCGAGGAAGGCTATAGGCTATAAAACATCACGCTATGACCAATAGAAGCCGAGCAGAGCGGGTGAAACCGCGCGGAAGCAGCTAGTGGGTAATAAACGGCAAAGTCATGAACGGTCATGAACCATCGAATTAGTGCAAGGACATCCATCTTTAATGCAGTATTTGTAACTTTAGATAAGTTGATAACAAAAGTATGATACATTTTTATGCCGCCCGCCGAGATCAATACCGGCCCACCAAGCACAAGCCCAGCGTCGTAGAGGCGCTCGTCGGGGCCATGAAAAGCAATGACCTACAATTTGTAGATAGTTAGTTACCTCGACGCTCAGGTAACAGAATCCCCTCATAATCAGTGGTTATAAAATACCACATTACTAATCGATTTAGGAGCAAATAAATAAATTGGGTATTTAATGGAATAAAACAACTTGTTTTTCCAACGGCAGGATTTATTGTAGACTTTAATAATGGTCCCTTAATGCAAAGAAAACGTCGGAATAGTATCTTAAAATTATAATTTACAATAATTCCATGTTAACATTAACATCTAATCGATTGATGATTGAGCGACACTACAGACTTATCGAACGCGGTTCAAGTTCTTTGGTGTACCTACAGAATTTACGAAAAAAAATTAAGTGAGAAAAAAAAACTCCCAAAGTAGAGTAACATACGTTAATATATTTTACATAATAATATCACTATTTTATAACACTAATAACACCAAACGACGTACGGCTTCAAATCGATGTCGTACGCGACGAGTTCCGTAAGAGAAATGTTTCAATTATACAATTATTAAAGACTACATTGCCTTACACTACGGCCATTTAATGGCAATAAATGTTACATTTTTTGTTTATGTTTATAATATAAATGTGTAAAACTACAAAAATTTACGCGTGGTGTCCGCTGTCTTTTATAAAAATGTTTTTATTCTTTTACCCTTCACCCGACATATTAAAGTAAATGTACATAAGTAGTATAATAATACATATTTTGAATAAGAATCCAAAACTCACATGATAACACAATACAGTTTCAAGAATTTGATTTACAATTTAAACTTAGATGCCAAATAACAAAAATTAAATTAAGTAAATCGCCAATAAAGCAAAGATACAATGTAAAAATATAATTCTTGATTTTGTGATAAAATATCAATAGGTACTAGGTATAATAAAACATATTAATGAGATTTGGTGGAACTTTTTCTCAGTATTTATTTTGATAAACGTATGACACACTAAAGAGGGATGATAACGAAAACATTTTATTTGAGTATTTTCTTTTATACGTAAATCAGTCGTCACAATCTAATAGGCCAACTCTGGCAGTTGCCATGTAGAGAGAGGTAAATAAAATCTGTTGCATATCGAGTAAAAACACTTAGTTTGTAATCATTGGATTAGAAAATATAATAATATTTCAAGAACTTCCCAAATTGCATCAGACTGCATAGTTAGAGCATTGACAAATTGACAACATTCAGTATCACAACAAAAGCACGTGTTTTTGACGTTACCAATTACAACTTTGACATTTTGGTCTATACCAAAGAGAAGTAAGAGTGAATGAAATAGACAAAAAGGATTTTCAAAGATTCATACCATTATCCACAAAGATACTTATGTTAAAAAAATAAATGAGCAGATTTTGATATTTATATTAAATATTTAATAAGTATACAAAATCCATTAAGATAATGGATTTTAAGTTTATTAATTACGATCAGTTAATATAACTACGGTAATTGTAATAGCTGCCTTTTAGAATATAATATTATCACAATAAGTCGTTCTGTTTATATGGATTTCTATAATGTAAAGATAAATTTGATGGTAATAAATGATATTCTTTATGAAAGTGTATGAGTAACGAAATAATGAATTCAAATTTTTCATATTTTACATTGACGTTCCAGGACGTACATAACATGTTCTATAATGGTACACAGACTGACAAACGACAGTGTTGACCGCTTAGATTGTGTCGACTATAATAAAAAAATACTTGCGTTTGACATTAACCTAACCAAGTGATGGTTCATGTAGATGGTTTACTTTTCGTACCCACTTACCCAGTCCTCATCCCTATTTTTTTTATTAATATCACTAAATTCATGTGCAAATCAATTATATTTATTGCAAGGCGCATGCATTACCTAATACTTACATAGATTATATTTTTGAAAAGAAAATAAGGGAAAAAGCACCATTACTAATACCCACACAACAAAAAATCAAAACCTTCTAATAAAATGACATTGCAAATTGGATAAGATATTCTTAAGTTTTGTACATTTAGCTAGAGTCGCGTCAACATCTGGCAGGTGATAGTAATCTACTTGATATGTATGTATGTAACTGCTAAGCAAAAGGTGTTCGGTAAAAACGAATTGCAATCGCAGAACAGCATTTTTTATTAATTATATTAAGCCTAATAAGTAAAAAAGCCGTCGGCTAGATTTATTTTACAAAAAATCAAATCAATATACATTAATTTACTAAATTAAGTTGAAACTTCATTTAACCAAACACCTCTGACTTATAATCTCGGCTGTGAACACGGTACGTGTGCCCGTAGAGATCGCGACTTAAATACGAGTAGAAGCATACAAAAGAGAAACGACAAGAAAATATATCATTTTTTAAAGAATTGACATTTGTAGCGATTATGAGCTCGACAAAATACATTCTACTATCATAGATAGACTATTACTATCGTAGATAACCGTTGTTGCAAATCGTAGAAAATTCTTAATAAAGATAATAACACGACACCATTGGTATAAATATTCATATTTAAGTAGGGATACAAATTAAACTCTATGTAGGCGATGTACTACACGCACCGAGAGGTATTATTCTATCGTCGGCATAATATAAATCATATGGTGCGACATTTCTACGATTTGTCACAATTACAATCCAATCACACTAAAACTAACTCAGGACGGATCCTTCGATACTTACGGAACTCTGTTTAAAGGCACATAGATTCATATAAACGGACTTCTTTTATGTGTAATGTTCAAATTAACTTATAGAACAAAATGGTTATTTATTTTAATTATTATAAGATATGGATTACAATTAATATAAGAAGTAAACTCACCGGCAACAAGCCGTAGAAATAGAGTACGAAGAACAAGATGAAGATGAGCTATAAGGGTCGGCCATGAAAGTATTAAAGCCAAGACCCAGAGGGCAAATCTTGAAACAGGGAGTAACCGAGAGTCAAGAGATGGCAAGAACTAGTGCTTGTGGATGGAGAAGAGGTCAGGTCTCAAAAGTACGCAAGAAAGCACAGGAAACTACATTACAGAAATTCACGAAAAGTCAGAAGATGAGCTACATTCCCACCGCCCCTTAGACCCAGAAGGGTCCTGACATGAGCACGCTTATAACACTCGTGAGTAGTGTTCAACGTAATATCGAGAAGGTGCTCGAAACTTGCTAAAATGGATGGATAAAAAGGCCACTACAGACAGGCAGCGAATCCAGAACTTAGAAGCCAGAGTAAGCAGCCTTCAGGAGTTCAGACTTGCGGGGCTTGTATCCTCAGCCATTCGATCCCCTTGTCCACCACTACTCTTCCCGCTAGTGGACAAACACCCCATGCATGCGGGTCAGGGCCGGTCCCCTTATGTTTTCAAATATATTACAACTTCTTTCACTCTCGTGGCTTGTTGTCTTTAAGCAAAAAAAAAAGAAAATAAAATATAATGTAGGCAGATTAAATACAAAGACTATTTCAGCCATTGCAAAACTTGTTCATTAAATAAATTACTTTATTATAATTTGTTCTATAAGTTATTTTTGCAATTAATATTATCACGGCGTCACATGCTAACTGAAACCATCAGAATGTAGGCTCTATACAAATACATAAATCATCTTTACTTTTTCGATTCCTTTTTCACTATATTGGTAAAACAATATAAAAAAAAAATTAACTTAAGTTATGGAATAAATATAAACAATAACTATCTCATATCTAACAAGATCTTCAAATGGATATTCATAATTTTACGCCAACGTGATAAAGCTACTCATATTACACAGTGTCGACTTGAATACTGAAACACTACTCAATTTTAAGTTGTACTTAAATATCGTGCTATCTCTTTTATTTTATAAAGATTTTGTAGTCATAGAACTATTTTTGAGAGCGTCTCAAAATTGAGTGACGTTTGAGTATTTGACCATGATTGTCATAGATAGTTGCACATAGATAGCAAACATGCTTCAACCTACAATTGAAATAAACTTAAAACAATTTCATTTTAAAGCTAAAAGTGGTTATTTAGAAAATAATATTAATAGTGTTCATAACTGTGGAACTTTAATACTATGTTACTTCTCTCAGCTTAAGCACAATGTTTACGGTGCGTAACGTCCGCGCAATACGTCCAATTGCGGGTCCGTTTTTAATAATTGCTTACTAGTGACGCAAGTTTGATATTTTATGACACAAATGGTCTAGTAAGTAAATCTACCGGTAGATAGGTAATTGATAACCGTTAGAGAGGTGTGATCTAAGGTTTTCAATGAATCAGATACCCGCCAGTTAACAATCGACACTGCATAACACCGGGACATTGGCTTTTCTTCATGTATAATAATAATCTCATTGTTGGTCGTGTTGTAAATACAAATATTAGATATATTAAGTCAACAATACAACTTTCTAAAAGACACATTAGTATTTATAGTTGCCTCAAAATGTGTACAATGATAATAATTTGTAACAAATGTATAAATATACATAATATTTTTATTTAGATATGACAATGTATGTCGACGGGACGGTTTTAGAACAAGAAATGATATTTAAAACACATCGATTTCCTTAATAAGGACGTACCTACATAATATGATATAAAATATATTTCGTAATAAAATATATTTTATATCATATCATAGAGATAATGCTAGTTTTTAGATTAAAATATAAATATATATTTACAGCCTTACTAATAAACATTAATAGATGTATTGCAGATTGACTACTAATAAAAAACAAACATGTACCCAGATAACAGCGACACAACTTGCCAGTAGATAGGACCGACTAAAGGCCGGCGCCCACTGCCGGCATTCATTCATTGAAATAAGGTTCAAAATAACTTAATTTGTATTACACGGCATGCCATACCGTGCCATGCAGTGCCGTGCCGGCAGTGGGCGCCGGCCTCGAGCCAACATGGTAGTTTCCTACTAGTCAAATTCAATACTTTTATCGAAATGTCAAAAACTATACTTTTCTATGAATTTTGTAAGAGATCACCACTTATCGGCGCATTCCAATAAACTACCGATCGGTAAATTTGCTTACGAGCCGTACTTCTCTAAAATTAAATAAATAAATATAGTGTCAAATTAACGAATGAATGTACGATTATTTTGGGATATTTTATTGTATTAAAATATCAAAATAATTTATTTTACCTAATTATAAGAACAGAACATAGTTTAATACACTGAAACAAAAAAAAAAGTAATATAAAAGGAATGTTTTAAGGGTTTCATTATACAATTTCTTATTTGATATTTTCTAATTCTACATTTTTTATGCGTATGTTCATGCTGTTTCAACCGTATCGGTGCCTCTTTCTACTACAGTTTGTGCTCTACTTTTGCTAGAATTGATAGATTTTTTATTAGTAAGACTGTAATATTTTGGTAATTATGTAAATGTATATAAGTAAAATCTTTATACATAGACTTTCCATAATAACTTACAACAACACTTCTTGTAATATACATATTAGACGTAACTAAAATAAATAAAGATGTATTTTTTATTTATCTGAGAACATAGAACTTCTATTAAAATTACATTATTTAAGAAACAATACATACACTTACCTTTAAGCAAAACGGAATCCAGTTTACGTATGATTTTAGTAATACTACGATTCGTGTACATTTAACATCGAACTATGTAGATGCAGTGGATGGTATTTAAGTACACGTTGTATATTGATGGTGTCGTATTGCCAACAAACCTGTCGGTGCCAGTAAGCAGGTCGCGCGTGCGTGATGTTTACATGTGGATAGTAGCGGCGGTGTAGCGCGCCTCACCGCGACGCCAATTCCATTGAGACGGCCGGTACTGAAGAAGTAAATATTTATTTAGAAAAGGAACTTCTTGTCCTTTACCCAACTTACTTATGGTCGGTACTACGTGCATTCTCTTTCATTCTCCCATATCAGAAGTCATTATATCACAAACATACAAATTACACATTCTGACATATTTTGATGGGTTGTTCTCTTTTTTCCATTACTTTCTATAATTTAAAGTCAGAAAGAAATAGATTAAATGATCAAGGAAGAAAGCTGTTAGTGGAAAAATAGACATCATCAACCGGGACACGTCCACTGCTAAAAGAAAGCCCCGAGAGGAGGAGGATTTGCCATATTATCAGACTTTGCCTCGAGATCGCACTTACAAGAACAAACATTTTGTGGACCACTGGTGGTCTGCGTCTGGACCCAAATTTAAGTCAAAGTAATAAGTAATCGAAACATAGGTTATAGGGTACGTAAATCTCATCTCATTCAGTATGGGAGACCGGTAGTACACTTAGGGTGCTTTTCCACCAGAGATATGCTATGCTACGTTGTTGTGGATGCGTTTGGCTTCCACCTATCATATTCATTGGTACACATAGCTTAGGAATGGTGGCAACGGATTCAGCTAAGCTATGTTTTTTATATGGAAAGATGTGTGTACATATCGGGTGGAAAAGCACACTTAATCTGGTTATTTTGACTGATTATGCAGGAAATTTTAGGTATTATATACGAGTACTATAAGGTACCTTAATTAGCAGTTGTCCGCTACGTGTGTGTGGGTTCTTGAATGCATAGAATATCCACGAGACTGCCGCGCAGATCAGCGTGATGGAGATGAAGGCGGCGACCGCTCCACCTAGCGACGAGTGCGCTTCGACCGTGGGGGAAGCTTGCGCAGCCTGTCCGGTTCGTCCAGCATTCGATTTCGGTGCGTTTGCTTCTGTTGTTCATACAAATTGAATTACTGTTATCTGCCTCGATAGGTCGCAATTGCTACTATCTAACGAACGATCTTATCTCGGGTCAAAGTAAAGGTATTTAAAATTTTCAGTATTAACCCCCGTTGAGTTCCTCCGTCAGACGTCGGTTGAAGTGAAATATTTATTTAAAAGGTGTAATTTGATGGGCCTTAGGTGTAGTGAGTCTGAGTCTTGGGTAACTTTTACGCAATTTGAAATTGTTTTAATATAAATATTATCTAGACTAATCCATAAAATTTGAATGTTTGTCTGTAATATTCAAATAACCGCGTTTTACTACTACCAAACTTTGTCTGTCTGTTTGTTCTGGCTAGCCTCTGAAATGGCTTGACGTCATGAAGTCCGTAATCCACGCGAGTGAAGCTACGGGCATCAAGCTAATCTTTAAAAAACTAACTAAAGAAAAGCTTTTCTGAGAGTCGCACCACGATCAAAGACTGATGATTCAGAGATGATGAATGTCAACGAAACGAGGAATGCAATATGAATTTAAACGAACCAGAAGAAGTACATACCGAGGGTGGTATTAAAGACGGTGTCGTGTCGGGTGTTTTGCTGGTCGGTAGTGTACGCCGTGTTGCCGGTCGCCGGCACCCCGCTCGCATCAGTGGGAGCGTCGATACGAGTCGCCGCGCAAGCCGTCGCGTTTACTATTGTAGTCTTCTCACATTCTGTTCAAACATAATATCAACATTAAGATATGCAAACCCAATCTCGTTAAATATGAGCGAGGCATGCTGCGACACCAACAGGCCAGCTCGAACGACTTCACAGGAGGCGTGACAACACATGCCCTTTATGTTTTGTCGTGTAAGTGAGCTTACTGGAACCCCAAATGCCCCCCCCCCCAATAAGCCTGCAACGCATTCGGAACTCCTTTGGTGTTGAAGGTGTCAAAAAAAATATCAATCAATAAATATGAAGAGCTAGTCCCGTGGTCAAACTACGCTTTTCCTTTTCATTTTAATATTTTTTGTTATATTCAGATGGCTTCAATATTTACGCTGATAGAGTAGATCCAGAAAGGAATTTTCATAAGGAATGTTAAAAGCATTGTGAACATATCCATAAAACAATAAGTTATATAGTCTTAGTTTCCTAACTTACTTCTCAACAACCAATCTTGCTTGTTTCTGTCGGTTCCACTCGAACACTTTTGGATCTGCGGGCACCATGTGCACTGAAACGGAAACAAACTAATTACTATGTCTGTACTGAATCAATTATTATTTTGACAACAAGAATTCTTGTCGTTTGCTTTTATTGTATAAAAATTTCAAAGTTAAAATAAGTAGTGTTTCTGTGACCATGAAATATCAAATAATAGAAGACGATAAGAAAAACATGCCCCTAACTTTACTAATAATGAAAAATCTATTTTGTCCGAATTAGTTTTAAAATATAAAGACTATTGAAACTAATATGTGGCGGCTTGTCGTTCCCCGTGGAGGACCAAGGGGGAGGCCTTTTTCAGCAGTGGACGTCTCTCGGCTGATGATGATGATGATGATGATTGAAACTAAGAGTCCCGACGCTACCACAAATGTCCAAAAATTCGCCAACTGGAGACGGCTTTGCTGAACATGTTAATAATGTTATCATACATCTAATTACTTAAAAACATTTACGTAGATAACAACAAGATAACAAGATAATTTTATTATCTACTTATCATGAGCAATTCCTTATGCGCGTTTTTTTATTAAGGAGCGTTTTACCCACTCGTAAATGTTTTGCTTTTACATCTATAAAAATAAATATAAGATTGGCCTTACAAAATGTCTAAACTTTAAATACATATGTCTAAATTTAGGTACATATTTAGCAAATGCGTAAGTTACTATAGGATGCTTAATGATTTTTATAAATTACAGGCGAGGACAGGCCACACCCAGTCGCATTGCATAATTATGAAACATTCGATTACAAAAATGATAATTAGAATGAAACTAAATGATGTTAGTTTAAGGTAGTCTTCTAAATAATAAATATAGCAATATTTTATAGTACTAAGTTAAATCTTCTGTAGTACATAGTGTTAGTAATTAATAGGTTTACTAGGGATTTCAATATAAATAAGGACAAGGCCAACTCACGTTGAAGCCAGTGTTGTGGTTGAGACAAGAGTCACAAGTGTCGTACTGCAGGCAAGTGGGCAGGGCTGTCATCTTGAGGACAGTGTTGTTCGTGATCATATGGTCCTTGAAAGACACGCGGTGGTACTCGTAGATAGTCTTGCGGCGGATATCTACACATCGAACATAAAAAATATTAATTGAAAAACATATTCGTTCGTCTTCATACCTATATAGGTATGTGGAAATAGTTTCGTTTTGTTTTTTAAATTACCTTCGGTTAATAACCTAAATAAAGATTTTATTGAAAACCATCAATTTTACATTTAGCATCATCATATTTTACAGACATTACGACGTTTAACTTATAGCATTTAAATGCAGACATTATTACAAGCTTTTATTCATGTATGTAAGTGTGCTTCAGGTGCGTCAGTGTGCTCTTCATTGAACTGAATTTTCAGTTCATTTCAGCTGAATTCTTTTTATGACCTTATACGCTGCTCAATAGGCATGTCTCCTACAGCAGACTTATTTCTAGAAATTTAGCTAGAAAATTAAGTAGTTCATCAAATTGATGAATGAGAGTGTGATTTTATTTTTGAATATTTTATTGTATTGAAAAGTTGTCATAATTTATTTTTGACCCAGTCATCATCCTTATTCGAATGATGTAAAAACGTATCGAGAGACTAGATAACTAAGTATCTTGTATTTCGTTAATTTAGGCTTAACGTTTATTTAAATTTTAAATGATATATTATATTTGAACAGTAGCGCCGTGTAGTGCCGAGTACTTACAGAAAACAATTTTATCAGTGAGGTAAGCATCACTGATACCGACTTTGACAGGGTGTTCAGTGTCGTTGATTTCTTGCACGTCTATCGGAATGTCTTTGTACGCGAATATGATGTCACCGTTCTTGTACAGAGTTACAGCGAATGTGAACTTCTTCGTCGTGTCCTCTTGCAGAGTGACATTCTCCCAGAACGCTGAGAACTTTTCACCTGAAATTGTATTCAGATAACTTATATCAAATTCAATTTTTATTTGTTTTTTATTCAAACCGAAATTTGGTTTTTTACCCAACCACGGTTCAAACATCACATTAAGGTGTACCATTTTTGAGGTGGGAAAATCACGAACTAACTTCTCCCACATTAGGTGAGGTGAGAATGAGTATCAGACTCTTAACAAGATGGAGCCCCGGTAACCAGCAAGGTGATGCCCTACTGACTATAAAGGTGTTCCTTATCACAAAAAGTACCTTGTACAATTAATCTTTGGCCACGCAATCTTCTATACAAATAAACAAAATCTGAATAGCACAACGTGATAAGAATAGACGCAAGTCATTGACATAGATGTAAGTCAAATGTTCTATGTCAAATGTTCGAGCTACTAAATCGAGACAATTATGTAAACAAAATTACGCATATTCCGCATCAGCTGACAAGAATAATGTAGACGGACCGCAGAGCAAGCTGAGGAATATAACATAAATACGAACATACCATCATCGTATAGCTTAATTTTACTGTCGTTGGTGAGCGTGGTGTCGAAGTTACCCATCAACGGGGCGATGTACTGCGTGGCTGCCAACCAGTTGTGGACATGCTCGCCCGTGTAGATGAACCCCCCGGTCGCCACAGTCACGTTGCGGATGTTATGACCGTAGAATGGAAAATCGAAGCTCAGTTGTATCGACTGTAAATAAGTGAATTTGTATGTTACAGTTTTGTCCTTCCATAATATGCTTTATTGCTATTGGAGGGGGGGGGGGGGGGGTGAAAGTTCTTTTTTTACGCGACCTTATTATATAAGGTTAGGATCAACACTTTGACTGCAACCTGTTACTAAGACTTCTGTCGCATTAGGACACCACTGTGCCACTCCATCCACTCCAGCCACTCCATCACCAGTCAGCCACCGTTTTAACAAAAACGTGTAAGTAGTTATTTATAATCGTTTGTTATAATTATGATAATTACTACCATGGCGACATATACTTACAGTGGCTCTCCTGTGTGAATTGCTGAGCACTTGGTGAACCTCTGCCTTTTCAATAGTGATGTTCGCCCAGTAATCCTTAAAGAAGGTCAGGTTCCCGATGAACGTACTATTGTAGAAGTTGTGGTGGTCCTAAAAAGTAACAACAAACAATATTATTACAATAAGAAACTGTTCCATGAAACAAAGTGATACCTAAATGCAAAAAGGTACGTTTGCTCCTATTGTGAATGTTTCCGATTCATTTGTTAAGAAAATACATTTTACACTTACGACTGAAATTACTAACCGCACTTGGATTGAGACGAGACATTTTGTCAAGCACCCAGATTGATCGAGAGATATTAGATTATAATGGGTATTATTATCGGGCGTTAGACAAAAGCACATACATGGACTGCAGGCTTCCTTAAAAAGAGACCCTTTATAAATAAACGTCTGCTTTATACAAGGGTTGGGAAGGTACGAAATTCATAATATAGTCATTATATTCTCTGATGGGTACAATTGGGTAGATGACTAATTTTCATTTTAAAGTCCGTCTTGTAGATTATTTTAAAATATTAGACACATATTTTTTATTTTCTTACAGAAACAAATACTTTCGAAGATATATCGATTTGAAATGTGACGTCACAGTGTCACATTAATTACTTTGATTCGTCATTTTACAACAATGTCGTTCTCCAAATAAATATAGCCATGTATGTCTCTTGTTATAGTTATAGCCATGTATAAATGTATTACTACAACATATAACTCTGTGATTTGTCTCTTGTTATAGTTATACGCTACATACATACATAACCTCACGCCTGTCTCCCATGGGGGTAGGCAGAGACAATGGAACGCCAATTGCCACGGTTCTTTATACGCGTACTACACTTAAAATATACTTACGTAGGTCAAGTTAGAAAGGTTCTGCTCCGACATGATCCTTTCCGGTGTTTCTTTGAAAACATCAGTGAAATCTGCACAAATAAATAACAATTAGATAAAAATAACAAGGAAGATTTAGTAGTTTATGTTCTTGTGCCACAGGAGCATTAAATCGTGTGACATTGTGCCGGCTCGTAGAAAGAGGGTTCTAGATATATCAATTTAGTTAATTAAGCTTTGTCAGCCCGCTCATACACCAGCTTGTTTAGATCATTATGAAAGTAGCAACAATTACTCCGAACAAAGGTTACCGCCTTTTGTCATAATCATGATACATCAATAGGAAGTCGTAATAATAAGTTTTTGGGGATGAATAGTAATTATCATGTCACAGGGTTACAAGTTAAGTCAACATTATATATACTCTTTAAGGGTTTGTAACAGACATCATTTCTGACTCATTTAACTTGTAATAGCTGTTTGATGTTAAAATCTTAGTTAGGTTCTTGTTCTACTTGGTTTCTATTTAAAATTGGGAAAATTGTAAAGATTTAAATAAGAAATGAAAACGATTATGTACACAATTTTTACAGTATAATCTAATTCATACACGACGAAATACAACGAATGCATTGTTTCACGCCGATTTTCTGTGAGGCTGTGGTATACGAGCCAGTCGAGCCAGTCCATTCGTGTCGAAGCATGACTCTCCCACGTGAAGGAAAGAAAACAGCACAACATGTTTACAAAATTAAGCTTTAGGTATATACATGTACATTAAAGAAGTGTATAAGTAAAATTGTTGAAACGTGCATATTGCAATGAGGACTATCGTTTATGTGCTCACCAGATGGCGCAAAAGTAGCTTAATGTCCCGTTTGTCCAATCACTGTAGCTGTCGAAAATATCGATACTTTTATTAATCGACTTATTTTGAACTTATTTTTAGGTAACGTTGAGTACCTACTAATTTAACTATTTGATGTAAAAATATTGCTATTCACAGGTCACACCTACTCACACAAAACATATAAAAACCGTCTATTTAGACATTTGGAGAAATAACAATTGGATTTACCAGTTGGTAACATCCCTATTGCTTGCCGCTAATTTGTAATAGCTTTATAGGAAATGAAGATTTCAAGCTTATAGTATAAATTCCCGTTTTTATCATAGGCATGTACTACGTGTAGAATGACACCTGATCCAGTCTCCTGAATATACAAGCACGCTTGATATTACAAGCACTCCGCACCCGACATTCCTCTAGTACTTCCAAAGAGCATTTAAACTGTTCTTAGGGTCTCTAAAAGACATCTTACAACTTCAGAACAAATACCTTTTTTTATGTTAAATGGGCCGACGTTTGGCCGCTATCTCTACCTTTCCTCATAGAAATAGTTGTAACCAAAGTAAACATTCGAACATATATTGTTTGCATAAATTATACATATTGTTTCATATCGTACTGGCCAGTAGCCAGGTGGTCCCGAACCGCTATCACTAGATTAATAACGACGGTTCCAGATTCAATAGTTTACTCATCAATCAAATAAAATAGCAAAATAAAAAAATAAATGTCTTATTATGTGGATTACACCACATACTAATATAATGATTATAACTTTCGTAAGACACGGTATGGGCTCATATTCATATACGGCGAATGTTGAATTCCTCGCTAAACAGAAACAGTTACTAAAACTATTGGGACGACATCGCGGACCAAGCGCTAGTTTAAGATAATATCTCCTTTATACTACTGTAATATCTTTAGAGGCCGTCGCAAAATAGCGTCCTTGACGGTACCTTGTATTAACTTTTACTAATTTTACATCTAAACTGTTCAAAAACTCATTAAGATTCAACAGTGGCGATAAAACGGGAACGAAAACTAATGAAATCAAGTGAAGCCGCGTAGAAATTCCAGTTTAGACAAATACATATTTTCTGCGATAAAGACTACCATAGTTATGAGTTATAAATACGCGTGTCTTATACCGCATGTAATTCATTTTGTACGCTCAAAACACTTCATTACTTATGTTAATAAGCTACAGATTGTAATGGCATAGTTATTTTTTTTGTATAGGTAACACACTAGACCTATTTTTAGAAACTCCCATGAATTGTTCTTTTTATGTTTTGTGCCACACATGTATGTAGTTACGTAAGCTACAGAAATTGTATCCCAGAGGCGAAATAACAAAAATATCGTATGATGATTTCTAACTTTACTGAACAATGCCTACCTAAGCAATGTCCTTAACATTGTATTTCCCTTCAAACATAATAAACAATAAGTATCAGAGAACATAGACTGAGTATTATGCTAACCTATCCACCCAATACGAATTGTTACAGTACGGTAGCTACCGTCACAAATTTCTCAATTTTCCACATTGTCTATTGAAACTCAAACGGATTTCACTTTTTATTGAGTCGTTGATGTAACTGGTATTGATGGTCTGTTGATTTAATAGTATAATATGTATTTCAAATAACTGTCTTGTCTTAACTGTCCTTATCGAAAATACATTGGATACAACATAATTGACTATGGTACATAGGTCATTCTTAATGAGAAATCAAAATACCTAACTAAATGGTCCTTAGAATGTAATGTACTTTCTCAAGTAGTCTCTGTGTGTAAGAGGACAATTTTCCCTAGAGAACTTGTTTATTAGCTATTTGTGGTAATGTATACGCAGTAAACTTTACTAGGTATATCGTACAGTAATTTATAGTAATACATAAAGAAAACGATATCGACACTCCTTATCATTATTTCGCAAGAAAACGAAAATAAGCAATTAATTGATTGACACACCTGATTACAGAACTATTCGCTACATTATAATGTTTCATAACAAACTGAAGTAATAATGTCTGAAAGGAATTCTTATTAGTATTTGAAATTATCCAACACAGAATGGAGCCAATGTGTAACTGTCAGGAAAACGTTAGGCACACAGACTATTAGTACACACTATTCGTTGTTAATGACCCCACAAAAGAAGCATATCTATTGCTAGTATAGTAACATATCTTTTGAGAATATCAGAATGAATATCATAAAGTAATATTTTTAAGGACAACTGAATAATATAATTATCCAGTTCGTTCTGGAATAATAAAAGTCATTGTTATTGTAGGAAATCGTAAGATCAATGCTGACTCACAGATCTCGCGTCCCGCGTATCACGCGATTTACTTTCCTCTTAACCCGACTAATCTAAGTTCAGTAATAATATTTAGTACATACTGTCATCCGGCACGATCGGATCGCTGACTTTGGGCATCGTATCCGTTAGGTTGATGGGCAAATTAGCTGTGAGGTTTACATGTAGTATTCCCGAACCGTTAACGCCCAGCAATGGAGTGTGTGTCACTGAGGTTGCGGTAGTTGGAGCTGCACCTGTGAATTAATAAAAAATAACGTACATTATTTATTGGTACTACTTAGTAGTCAATAAGCTGTATGACGGATGTTCGTCACAAACATAGAAGAATGATATAATTATGTCGTAGATACATATGCTCATCAATAATAATAACATTCATAGGTACCTAGATAGTGAGATGTGCAATGTGATGTGTAAATAAGAACACGTCCCGCAATGGGTTTTTACGTCGTACTTTCCTTTATTTATAAATATAAAATAATGATGCAGTTCAGCAAAGTTGGGCTGTATCATTGCAGCGGTAAGTCCCCTCTTTGAGGAGTGGCTAGAGAGACGTTACGGCGTTCTCACCTACCGCCTGACGCAGGTGCTTACCGGACTTGGCAGCTTCGGTAGATTCCTGTTTCTGATAGGGAGGGAGGAAACGCCCGGGTGTCATCAATACGAGGACCGCCCGGAGGACACGGTGGAACATACGCCGCCCGACCAGAACCAGACCCATGCGTGCGGCGCGTCGCGTTCCGCGCGCCTCAAAGATCCATCATACCACCACAGATGGGGCCCAGTAGGGCTGATGCCTGATCCGGAGTTGCGGATTACATAGCGGGTTTACCGGAGCTCTGGTTCGAAAAGCAAGAGTAGGAACGGGGTGGTTTTTAGTCAGTAAGAGTCTGACACTGCCTCGCCCAAGGCGAGAGAAGTCATTGGATGATTTGCCCCACTCAAAAAAAAAAAAAAACCCAGCAAAGTAGAATGGGAGTGTGTGGGAATGTCCGTTTTCCGAGAACTGATAAAAGTGTCAGGGGGCGTTCAGATCAGAAGTACAACGTAAAAACCCTTTGCGTGCCTACTCGCGAGTATCACGCGACCCGCGCGCATGTTATGTTTCTGTTTTCAGTCTGCTTGTATAAGCGACGCATTCGCTAGATAAAGACGCACTGTTAGGATTGTACTAAAATCGATATCAATGGAGAAACTCAAAGATAATGCCACCATTCTGTTTGCGCTATTTTGCTTGGAAAGCAATGATGTGCTTAGGCTGACGGAGACCTCTTACTAGGTACAGGCAACTTGAAAGCCAATTCGATAGTAGCATAGACAGGGGAAAAGTCATTAAATTGATTGTTAATAAATAATATGTTTACTTAGGTAACAGCCAACCATAGGAGAAATACATGTGTATGTGAAATTACACGAGTTGCCTTGAGAATGTAAGAAATAAAAGCATTACGTCACCACTTATTGATTTTAATTTAATTTTGCTTAGTTTTAAGGAAAACCTTTCCAACAGGCTTATGGCCTTGGTTGTCTTTGCTTTTCTAAGAACTACACAGTAATAAAAACTCGTACTAAAAATACACACTTTTCCTTAATTTGGTTTAGTGTAATATAATCATGATTCGATACAACAACTTGAACTTTGTAAGAATAGAATATTTTTTTTTTTATAGAAACTAAAAAAATAAACAAGTAACTGTGAAATATATAACTGCCGTAGTCATATGCAATTCGAATGGATGGGTGCGACCAGGGAAGTAATATCCTTTGACCTCTGCGTGTGATAGTGCCGTAATGTTACTACTGCCTTTCGTCTTAGTGAGTTTCGGATGTGGGCCACTGATCAATTTAATTGCGCCGTGATTTTGAAGAAGGATTCTGAGTAGAAAACCCTAATACTGTCATAATCAAGCCAAAAGCCTAATATTGTTTAAACTGCACTACCAATAAGTACTTGCTACTATTATAATAAGCAAAATAAATGAAAGTTATCCGTTGATACAAAAGGTCCTCAATTCACCACAAAAGCGGTCACGCATGGGTCAATCGGTGGTGGAGACCTGCGCACAGTCCGCATATATTTACATTGTTGATACGACAAAACCGTGCTGCGACATGTGATGTAATCAGTTGATATTGAGAATGCACAAAATATAGTTGTAATTAAACCAAAACTGTGTATTTAAGATGCAAGGTTGCTAATTAATTCAACAATATTGAGGTACCTACTGGTTTGTTTGGTTAATTTGGTTTTGGATAGGGAGCTATTACTCCAAGTTAGAGTAAGACTCTAAGAGTAAAGTTTTCTAAGAAAATAAGGATCCTCCGACCAGACGAGGTGATCATGCCTGATGGGCTTTATGCCCAACTTCGTTGGAATTTTCTATCCACATTTATTCGCATGTAAACTTCAAGTGTGCGATGCAGGATATTTATGACGTCATTCGTTGATTTGCGCGTCGATACTCTATATACGACTTCTGTCATCTGTCACTTATTATTAGACAGTTAATACATATAAAAAAAACTATTGATTTTTCTTTTTCGTGAATACTGAAGTACAACTGGCCCCGATAATGAATGCGATATGTAGGCGAAATATGTAATTGTAAATGTAAATACGATACATAAGAACATTTCAACTGATGTATTTTTAATACTTCAAGGTTGAAATGGGTAAAATAATAAATTCAAAGAGTTACATTAACTTGGGCCTCTGAAACTGAACAAGTCCTCACTAAGAGTACAATGTGTTAACAAAATTGTATGTATTTATATTTTTAATTCTATTGAATGACTTGTGTTTCGTTGTGTGAGTGAGGTTACCGGAGACCCAATTCCCCCCTTCCCAATCTTCCCAATCCCTATTCCCGAACAACAACCCTTAAATTCCTAACTCTTCCTCCTAAAAAGCCGGTAACGCACTTGTAAAGCCTCTGGTGTTTCAAGTGTCCATGGGCGGCGGCGATTGCTTACCATCAGGTAATACGTCTGCTCGATTACCGATATGTTTCATAAAAAAAAAAACAAAATAAAAAAAAATGACATTACTTGTGGTGTTGCAACTGATCGCATGACAAGTACATCCACATTTAGAGTTAAATGAAAATATTGATGTTTCCATGTATGCAATGTCATTTTCTCACGGTACATTAGATATCCTACCTCACGGTATTATTTTAACCACAAGTGCGGTGTGAACAAAAGCAATACACTGCAACACGTCATGGTATTGCGTACCCTGACTAAGAGACAATAAATCAATTTCGTCAGGTCGTTTCTCCGTTGTCAGTTTATCGTTGATTTTAGAGCACAGTTGATTTCAATAGCCTTTATGTTTTCAGGATGATTCTGAATACAAATAAAAATTAAAACGAGTTTCAGAACTGAGTACGATTTTACTTAGTTTGTAAATCTTATTTGTGCCCGTGTAACATTACATAGAACACGAAATGAGTTCACTAAACGAAAATAATTTAAAAAACCTAAACGACACTTGCAGGCAATTGGCGTAAGACGTCGATGCTTTCAAATTTCGTTTAAGACGAGTTAGAACGAGGCCCCATTTGTCATTTGCGCTGCAGTGTAGTGGGGCAACGGACAAATGGGCCCTCGCTCTTAGGCTTAAAATGTTTTAATTAGAATAAAGTTGACACCAGTTAGACTTTACACCGTTCATCCAAACATCTTTTTGTATATTGCATATTTGACTTGATTCATCCATGTTCTGCTTGTTAATACAATTGGTAAGAACAACAAATCATTTTAATACATTGATCTAGCCTTTACATTTACCGTTAGGACATCAGACTGATAGATACTATTGAGTATCTATCAGTAACGAGCACTTAGTATACGAATGCATCTACCAAGTTACGGTTCACGTGGCACAACAATTGCGGATATTGTAGCAATAGAAAATCAGTTGAATGCATTGTTTAGACTTTTTTCCTTTGACGTCATCCAAGGCTAGCAGCAATGTTGACCTTTTGTATAGTCTACAATCAATATTTACCTACTCAGTGAGGAATAAAACAGCGATAAACAAAACAGCGATAAACACGTAACTACCTACATACAAATGAAGCATACACAGTGATAACAGCTAGAATCTACCCATCAACTGCAACTGCTGCAGGCTCTTAATATTATAAAAAAGTAGGGTATACATTTATCAGGAGCTGTTCTACAAGACTAGCGGAGAATAGATTTCATATTATACATAGTGTGTTCAAAAAGTATCACGAATTTTGAATTTACGCGGGTTACGTATATTCCAATTTCGATTTTTTGGGCATTATGTACATAAGACTCTAATATATGCTGACAATTTAGTCAATTTATAATATAAGTACACACTAATGATAACGCAGCCACCGTATTCCCCATATCTGACTTTTTCTTGTTCCCGATATTGAAGAGGCCCATGAAAGGGCGACGCTACGCCACGATTGACGAAAGACGGCATCTAACGAGGAGCTAAACAAATACAAAAAAAATTTTAAATCACATGTGTATAATATCCCAGAGGCTTATTTTTGAGGGGACAAAATAGATATTCAGGAAAAAATAAATATTTTTTTTAAAATACACAAAATTCGCTGTACTTTTTAACACGCCTCTTATACTTATCTACAACTCTACAACCAATATACACAGAATACTAATAAAAATGCATCGCTAAATGTGTTGTCAAGCGCAAATCTCGAGAACAGCTCAAGCGAATTTCGATAATTATGTTTTTGTTATAGTTAAGAGAAGGTTCTTCAGTACCTAAGATAAAATAACAAAAATGCGAAAGATAAAATAATAATAAAAAATCAGAAACAAAGTTCGCGGAGTTGGGTAGTTGATTATATTATAACTTTGATTCATTTTGTTGAACTACTTTTTCTCGTTGCAATAAAATGTCCCATATTGTTACACTATCTAACTTATACTCCATCAACATCACTATTGTTCAGATAATATGTTGATTTAATTCGCTGTAAAATTAAAAACGATGTAGTCATCGTTTTTACACTTTTATGTTAGTTTTCCTGTTAAGTTACAAATGTTTAAAAAATTAGTATGTAATAAAACAGCAAGCTATTTCGACACCAGCAATTTATACTACGCTAACTCGAAATTTGTAAATACGTTTTTTTATGCCAAGTTGCTTAAAATGTGTTTTTACATACGTCATAAAAAATTGAGATGAAATATGCAAAAATAAGAAAGTTACAAATCTTATAAAACGCTAAGTAAAGGTACTTTTTGAAATCACTCGATTTATATTACGCCAACTATTATTAGCGGAGTGTGCGCGGGGATCACTTTGGTCAAAGTCCGTGCAACACTGCACTAACTCATAGTTAGCGTAGTTTAGTGCGTTCGTGTGTATACTTGTTCGTTTGTAAAATGAACTACTTAGCGACTTTTACATAGTAAATACTTATGTATTAACGTATTAATTAGTTTATTAATAGTATGTTGACTATTCTTTTTGTAAGTAAGGACATGTTCTTTATAAAAATATTGATATATGCATCAGATGATTGATCATGCACTACGACCTCCCGTACTACACTACGCTAACTTAAGTTAAACGTGTATAAGATGTAACATTTTTTTGATGAATTACTTATACGGCTAACTTCCGCTAAATCAAAGAATAGAAATAATTAAGGAAATATAAATATGAGATATTACAATGAATTAATTAAATATTAAGCATACCAAATTTCAAAAAAGTATCTTAATTAATGTAAAAGTTATCACGTTTTTCCCTTTAAACGCCTCTACTGTAAAGTACGCTTTTTTGAGTTAGCGTAGTATAAATTGCTGGTGTCGATTTATTACAGTGCCTGCCACGCGGCGTAACCTAATCACATCAGAGATGCTTTATAAGTATGGGTAAGCGTGATATGAATAGCAACCAGCTAATATCAATTCAAATTGCCAGTTATCGCCTTGAGAATCAATTAGTGGAATATTCTAAACAAGATTAGGGTCATTGAACAATCAAAACAAAGGGCAGTAGAATTAATTACATATTGCGATGATTTATAAGCATGCAAAATGTTTAAGTCTATAAAACCTAGTTAGAGCATAATTCGAATAGTCGATGGTATTAAGACCAACTAAGTTTGCAACGGAATAAGACCTAAAATGTTGTATTCGCTTTTCACAACATGTATCAGTGAACTCGGCCACCTATTGCACAAGTAATCTAAAACAATTCTGTAATCAATTAAAATACGTGTCAATTATTCACACTTGTGAATTGTGCCAGTCAATCATAATATTCTAAAGATTAACAAGGTCTGTGTGAAAAATTAACAATGTAAAACATGACTGACATGAAGGTTGAAAAATGTAATGAAACATTCTATTTACGTACAATTCACTTTCAGTGTTTTGAACTTGTTAAGTATTAATTGGGTGACATGCATTACTGACATAAAACATTGTTAGCTTGGCATACACAACAGCCATCGCAACGAGTTCGTACACAACGTCACGCCTTTTATCCCCGAAGGGAGAGGCAGAGGTGCACATTACGGCACGTAATTATCGCATCAAATTCCTTGGTAAATAAATACGTGAGTAAGCCGAAAAACATAAAAATGTAGTATGTCTCACGAACGTTATAATATAAACAGCCATCGCATATTAAACAGTTTTTCACATTATGTCTGATCTCAATTGTGGTATCAGTAACAAATCATAATATTGTATACATGATAGCTTAATGCATTTTCATACTACCGTATCCTCGATAAACTGCGAAACATGACACATGTAAGCTATTGAGATAAGTAAGAAAATATATAAATGTGAAAATTTGTAAGCTTGTTTGTGTGTGTGTGAGTTTGGAACCCGCATGATCGGTCACGATTTTAATGATTCGAGATGAAATTTGTGTTTGTATGGGAATACGAGCGAAACCGGTAGCAGAAACTAGTTACTAATATTGCTAATAGCTGCAATTTCTTTTAGTTTAATCGGCAGTTTTATGTAGCTTTTTATGGAGATTTTATTCGATATTTTTGTTATTATCGTATTTTTTAATACAATTTATGCTTAAACCCTCTTTAGTGACACCAAATCCGTAGATATTGACCATATTTTAACGTTAAAGAAATAGTTGCACAGGTCAAGTGCAGTGAAATCATAAATTGAATGTTATTAATCTGCGTTCGCGCAGTACTTGTTATAACTTTGTAATTTATTAATGAAAACAGGTGAATTAAACATTCTTTTAAAAACACAGAAGAAAATTAAACAGGGGCCTGCTATTACAATTGTGTCAGAATGGTTGATCATTGAGCAGTGCATGATCAACGGAGCGACGGAGCTATGTAGGTTGTATAGCTCTGTCCTTCTTGCACTGCTCAATGATCGACCATTCTGACAGAATTAATTAATAGCAGACTAAGGCCCCAGAACTAATGAAATTACATGTGTTCTTTATTACAAATGTAAAATATCAAATCTTAAAACACAATAAAAGAAAAACGCAATGGCTTACAGCTAAACCGCATCTAAGTTATTAACAAATAAAAAAGAATAGTAGACTGGTCTTGCTGTCGATGCGTCGAGCCTGATCTCGTCTATCGAGGTCATCGTTCGTCATACGTACACACATTGATGGGGTAAAACCCACCTATTATAGCACAGTCGGTCGTGTTGCTATTTTACAATATGTCAAAACGAAATTTACCAATTCCGAATCCATTTTGGTATAAATTAAGGGAAAGTTTTAACTCTATATTCCTTTCTTGTAGACATGATCACAAATGTTGGTGTGCCAAGATCGATATATGCATATGCATAGCATGCTGAACCAGTGAACAGTTACGAATAAAGTAGTTTATTACCTAACGAACTCCTGCTCCCTATTTTTTATTTAAAAACCTAGCCGATTCTTTCGTACCCTCATCATTACGATTATATCGTTGCATAGTCAAAATAAACGATCACAACTAGACTACTTTTTTGGAATTGCGCTGGGACCTTTTGTACCGGAGATGTTCCTCATGGCCATGTGGCGACCTATTATTATTAAACTCTTTGGAGTTGCGACTCCTGTCAATTGACTTGATTTAATGAAAGAAAAAAAAAAGTGACAGGTGTCGAGAGTCGCACGTAGGCCATCGGAGAGTTGCGTTTGTGTTAGACTTCTACTTACTCGGGTTTAATTAAAGAGTTTTACTCCGATTCAATTTCGTCGCGTTTTTATATATGCTTTCCTAACTATCGTTTTCATCTATCCGTTCTCATCTAATATTTCACTCCTTCTGTAAACTATACTTGTGTTGTGCTGAACTCTTGTGACTTCTATATATAAAAATAAATTATATATTTCTACCGTGAGAGACTTTTAATATCTATCTTCTAATTCTTCAATCTTCACACTCCACAACCTACATTGGTGACCCCGACGTGATTGCCGAGGGAACTGTTTTCTTTACGAGAGTGGTAGGCATATGTGATAGGCTTGTGGTCAGTGTAAATGACGAAATGACAAGCCTATCACATATGCCTACCACTCTCGTAAAGAAAACAGTTCCCCTCGGCAGTCACGTCACCTGGACTTTATTGCCCAGTTTACAACGGACATCCGGCACATTTCAGGGAAGAATAATGTCGTGGCGGACACCCTTTCACGCGTGGAGGAGATTGCTCAACCTGTGCACGCCGAGAGGATCGCCGCTGCTCAACTTGAGGACCCTGAACTGAAGCAACTCCTAGCTGGTGAGACTTCCTTACGCCTGCAGCAAGTTAAGATTCCAGGTTCAACTTGTCAACTGTACTGCGACGTCAGCACCTCAACGCCGAGACCTTTTGTGCCCAAGGAATTGCGCAGGTCAGTCTTTACAAGCCTGCACTCCTTGAGTCACCCAGGTTCCAAGGCATCTGCAAGGCTGGTCGCAGACCGCTACGTTTGGCCTGGAGTTAAGAAGGACTGTCGCGAGTGGGTTCGTTCCTGCTTGGAATGTCAACGTGCGAAAATCACACGTCACGTCTCTGCTCCAATAGGCAACTTCAAACTACCTTCATCAAGGTTTGCCTTCATCCACATTGACCTCGTAGGTCCATTGCCTCTGTGTCAAGGATACCGATATTGTCTCACCGCCGTCGATCGCTTTACGCGATGGCCTGAGGCAATACCGATAGCAGACATAACTGCTGAAACAGTGGCAAAGGCTCTACTGAGTGGGTGGATAGCCCGTTTCGGCTGCCCATCCGATATCGTAACCGATAGAGGTAGGCAGTTCGAATCAGAGCTCTTTAAATGTTTATCTGGTATTGCTGGGTTCCGACACCGCAAAACCACAGCCTACCATCCAGCCTGTAACGGATTGGTGGAGAGATTCCACCGTCAACTCAAGGCTGCTATAACCTGCCACGCCAGTGTCAGTTGGGTGGAATCTCTTCCACTAGTCTTACTAGGCGTTCGCAGCGCTTATAAAGAAGACGCACAAGCCTCTGTCGCCGAACTTGTCTACGGTCAACCACTGCGCCTTCCAGGCGAATTTTTTGACCCGCAGACGGATGAGACTGTCGACACAGCAGACTATTTGTCCAGGCTCAGAAGTTTGGTTAGGCAACTGCGACCATCACCAGCTGCCAGGCACAACAAAAACAAGTTTTTTATATTTAAAAATTTACCTACCTCATCACACGTTTTCCTTAGGGACTGCACTGCTGGTGGTTTCAAACCAGCATACTCTGGCCCTCACAAGGTCATCGAGCGAGGGGACAAGGTATACAAGATCGTGGTAAACGGTAAAGAGGTTACCGTGTCGATAGACCGCCTTAAGCCGGCCTTCATACTACGTGACCCAGACACATCATACACACCACCTACCACAAACATTCATCACAATACATTTCGAACATCTTCCAACAAAAACACGGATAACCGGAACTTGCCTGATCCTGGCGATGGCGTCGTCAAAGCGACGCGGTCAGGCCGCCGCGTTAAATTTCCCGACTATTACCGCCCTTGACGGTCTCTGGAAGGGGGTGATGTGGCGACCTATTATTATTAAACTCTTTGGAGTTGCGACTCCTGTCAATTGACTTGATTTAATGAAAGAAAAAAAAAAGTGACAGGTGTCGAGAGTCGCACGTAGGCCATCGGAGAGTTGCGTTTGTGTTAGATTTCTACTTACTCGGGTTTAATTAAAGAGTTTTACTCCGATTCAATTTCGTCGCGTTTTTATATATGCTTTCCTAACTATCGTTTTCATCTATCCGTTCTCATCTAATATTTCACTCCTTCTGTAAACTATACTTGTGTTGTGCTGAACTCTTGTGACTTCTATATATAAAAATAAATTATATATTTCTACCGTGAGAGACTTTTAATATCTATCTTCTAATTCTTCAATCTTCACACTCCACAACCTACAGCCATAAGTATTTTTCGTAGGTGCCGTTTGTGGAATAATTTTTAATTTCATAAGATACTAGTGTTGGGAAGTTTACGTTTCTCAGCACGTTAAATAATAATCGAATGTGATCCGTAGTGTTTAGGCATTAGGACGTCATAAGCGCGTTGGAGTTGACATCGTGTACAGTATAGAGCAGTTGTGTGTTTTGAAGTAAACTATACGTAAACTAAGAAACGTAAACTTCCCAACACTAGTATCTACTTATGTGCAGATGCCATATGTGGAATAAAATATAAAATTAAAAATTATTCCACAAATGGCACCCACGAAATATAGCTATGAGTGGAACATCTGCGGTGCCATTTAAACGGGTGCCCAATGTGGAATACCTTCCTGTTGAGCTGGTTAATACCAGCTACACCATAATTATTCACTCATTTATCAACGTTAGAGGTTTTACACTGAAGATATCCCAGACTTGCCTACCAGCCTGTACGAAATTAGGATGGTTTTTAAACAGCTTAAAAACATTAAGGCGATCGTCGATAACGGAATCACGTTAGAACTTTTGCGAGCGGGTGGAAAACCGATACCTACTTTTAGTCTTCCAGAAGTTATTTAGTTCCGTCATACTCGAGGGAACTACGATAGCAGGATGACAACGGAGTGTGGTAGTTGTGTTCATTAAAAAAGGCGACAGCTGTCTACTGAAGAACTACAGGACTCTCTCACTTCTGAGCCATGTTTATAACCTATTCTCGAGGGTCATCCTAGAAACCTAGGCGGTGCTGCAGTCTCTCCAGCGGTACCACATCGACCATAGATACATCAAGGTTTTGAAGCGTTTGTATAACAACGCCACCATGCGCATCAGATTCAAAATCCAATTGCGGAAAGGCGTGAGACAGGGAGACGTGATATCTCCGAAACTGTTCAGGAACGCACTGGAGGACGCTTTAAAGGTCTTGGACTGGAGCGGACTCGTCATCATATAATGGCGCCATTAATATAATGGCGAATACATCACTCATCTTCGTTTCGCCGATGATATAGTCGTAATGGTTGAGTCGCTAGAAGACCTGAACACCATGCTCAGTGACCTCAATCGTTTCCCAACAGGTGAGTCTTTAAAATAACATGGACAAAACGAACTTTATGACTTTACGCATAAATTAATAGAGGCATAACCCCTCGTGGTGATGTATAGTCTGTCAATTTGTAATGATTACTAAGATTTGTAAAACAAAATATAATGCTAATTCCTGAACCAAGGGAGACAAAATTAAATTAAAACCGGCCAAGTGCGAGTCGGACTCGCCCATGAAGGGTTCCATAGCAGCAAGTAGATGACATAATATAAAAGTTATAAAATAACTTATTTTACAATAGTGTTTGTATGAACGACAAAGTTATATTTGCGATTTTTGAAAATGTATTATTATTTATGTATGGAGTACCCCCCCCTAAAAATTATTATTTTTTTCTGCATAAAATAGGTGGTGCATCAGGGGTGTTATGTATGGAGAGATTCATTTCAGCAATGAATTCTTCAACGGCACAACGCCGCTCCATGTCAGTAGCCCTAACTTTGCCATACCACAAGGATGAAGACGCATTAACGTCGGCGCCAATTATAATTTTGGAGCCTGCAAGCGACTGCAAGACGTGACGAAGGTGATGAATGTGAGGAGTAACTGAGTCAGAATATTGAAAGTAACAGCTCACAGCGTAAAGTCTATAGTTTCCCGAGGCAATCTCCGCCACGGCACAGTGTGACGTCATTAAATAAATAAATAAAATAAATAAATAAATTAAATAATAATAAATAAACTAAATAAATTAAATTAGTTATAGATGTTACTGTGAAATTAAGTAACCTCGTGACATAAATTCCAGCTCGCGACCTACCGTTCAGCTGCACTACCCTGTGCCCTAAGTGGGCATTTTGATATTGGTCTTGAACAAAACAAATACTATGTCAAGTTAATAGTCGACTATTAATTTATCAATTCGGACGTCGCAACCCTATCGTTGTGTAGATTTAACTGTACTATAGTCAACCTATCCATGTAATTAACCCATTCTTGGTCGCTGTGCCAATTTGGGACACCCAAATAATTTAGGGTAGAAACGTTGTATTCTATAGTATATCTAAACACATTTAGAGACAACTTTTCTTTTTCTTTTTGACCATTAACGGGTTAATTTAATAAGTTGTATTTAAGATGAGTTGTTGGAGTTTCGCTTTGTAGTTGCCAAACTCGGGCGAACCACAACGTTCATCGTGGGGCTTTTTAAAACGTTTACTCGCCACGCAAGTCGGAATATAGATTTTTTTATTTTTTGTATGAGGGCTGTTGTCGGTTTCATGTGGGTGTTTTAACAGTGCAATGTTTTCTTACGTGACAGAACTGCTGACACAAATGACACTTGACTAACTCAACGTCATTGATGAAATGGCAGGTAGTCCAATCGATAAAAAGATTTTCTTTCGTTGAAACGAGATGTTTACGAATATTACTGTCTATTTGAATGCCAAACATTTGCGACCGTTTTGCAATGTACGCCGGCGGGTAATTTTCCATGATTTAATAAAATTTTGCTCCTTTACTTCGATTTCCCCACTAATGTTTTGACGATAAAGTGAGGTCAAAAACCCGGCGTCTTCCATAGAACCAGGGACGTCCTTGACAAGGATACGCGGCCTACGACCTTTTGGTTTTTCTGAACGCAAACCGGCGGTACGAATCTCTGCCACGGACTCAAGTTCCTTTATTTGCTGCTCGTTAGCAACACTCAGTACGATACCTGACTTCGCGGTTTTCTTGACTCCTACAATTTGGAAACCGTCGTCGCATGGTTTGATCGTCTTCATAAGTGCCTTTTTAATTGCCGATGACGACGCAAAATCAGCCGAACGCTCGGTTGTGGGGTAGGCGACAATACGCAGGAGAGGCTCGCGGGATTCCATCGCGGGCGCGATCTTGGGTAATCGAAGTTTCAATGAAGTATGTCACCTATAGCGACCCGCCCCATTACGGTATTATACATAAAAATCATGTGACAAAACGTAGTTTTAAAGATTTAAGCGTTTATACAACATACCTATTGACCGGCTTATTTTCCGCTATCACGCAAAATGATGACTTACACCTATCCAACCCACGTTCCGTATTAGACAATTTGGCTTAGTCAGTGATTCTGACACTCCCTCTCGCCTCACTCAAGGCGGGAGAGTAGGACGATTTACCCCGTATAAAAAAAAAATGGGCGTGTCGTACATATTATGTCGCCGGTAGATACATTGTGTGGCGGTAAATGGCATCTACCTGAATGTTCCTATTCAATCTATAGCCCTTATTTGTTACCATAATGTACGCAAGATGGTATATTTGAACCTTGAATCTTTAATGTTTTGTATTTTTTTCAAAAATATGAAGTGTTTTAGAAAAATAAATTACTTTCGTTAACTAAAGGGTTATATGTGAACTTTCGACACTTGTGTATTCTTAACGGCGAACTCATATTCTAATTGGCTACTGCTTTGATGTTTATTTGACCAGACTAGAATTGAATGCATACAATTACAAATGAGTGCTGCGACTCCGGCTTCAAGCAACCCTCAAAATAAAGCCATAGAAACATGGATCTAAATTTTTAGGTCAGTATTAGCATTCACATTCGCATGCGCGAATATCGTTTTCAGATATGACATTCGTTAAATCACTAATACATGGTATTACATAGAAATATATTATGTATCTAGGTAACAGTCAATATTTTCGAAATATTTTAAATTTTTTGACAAGGTAATATCATTAGATCTTTTTTCTTCATTTAATCCCACACACGCAGGCATGGGGTGCCCACCATATTCGGCACTTACGGCAGTTTTGAACTTTAATGGGACCCAAAAGTGACTATAAATTCTCTATTTGTTTACATAATTAAAAAATTCATTGTTTTACGTTTCTGACATGCCGTTGACACAGTAATATGTTGTATGACAACTAGCAATGTTATGTTATGAAAGTACATACCTATCGGTAGGATGTATGTGTTCCGGCGTATATTGTTTTCAGATTGTTTGACAAACATCGATCTCATCATTATAATAATTATGATCAGATATTTTCGATGTCACTTTCTATAGCTTCACTAATATTGTTGTTTTGATATTGGGATTTAATACTATGCCTTTAATGGTTTAACAGCTTTAAAACTTATGGAATACGGACATGACTCACGCATATGTTTGTGACAATTGTAGAAAACACATTTTCACATATACATACAGTTATAATTTGATATACAGGGTGACTTTGAATTCGACGTATTCCTCTCGGGAGGTGATAATACAACTAATTTCCTACAAAATTAGCCCTGAGGTCCTTGGGCGGAAAGTGGCTAGTTTCTGAGATATTCAACATTTTTGGTTTTGGTAAAAAAATCCTGATTTGATTACAAAAACATCAATAAATAAAAAAATACTGGTTGGATTTAGTTATTTTAATTTTAATCAGTTGCCAATACATCACTTATCATTTATAAATATTAATGACAGAAATATCATTCGTTTTAAAATAGCAAGTAATTTCTTATCAAATTTTGTTTTGTGTCACTAATTTGGTCAATAGAAAACTAGATTTATTTCAAAAAAAATATATGACACTAAGCGTAGAAACTATTAGAAAAACTTCTATGGTTTATTAGCTACCCAGAAACGTAAAATAAAATACAAAATTCCCAAAAACAAATGAATTAATTGATGATAAGTAGAGTGTAACGAGAAAACGCAATTTCAAAAACATCTTAATTTGCAAAATGTTGTTCAAGGTGATTTCCCCTATGACGAATACATGCCTGAATACACTTCCTTATCTCTATGACGGTCACTCTTGGACTGAATATGCTTCTTATTTCATCACTATGTTCAAATATGTTTCAGAGAAAAATTTCGATGCACGGTCAATTCCTTCTGTATAAACAAGGGAGTTCATATACAAAACCAACCGGCGTTAGGTTCTGGTCATTGTGCATGCCATGTAGTTGGACCGCCCTACTAATCCCAATGCCTGAGAATCAATATATTTGAAGATAATGACGAAATAAGACGCATATTCAGTCCAAGAGTTACCGTCATATAGATAAGGAAGCGTGTTCGGGCATGCATTCATCATAGAGGAGGTAACTTTGAACAAAATTTTGCAATTTAAGAAGTTTTTGAAATTGCCCTTTACTCTTTACACTCTACTTATCATCAAATAATTCATTTATTTTTGAGATTTTTGTAAATAATTTTACGTTTCTGGGTAGCTAATAAACCAAAGAAGTTTTTCTAATAATTTGTACGCTTAGTGTCGTATATTTTTTTTGAAATAAATCTAGTTTTCTATTGACCAAATTAGTGACACAAAACAAAATTTGGTAAGAAATTACTTGCTATTTTAAAACAAATGATATTTCTGCCCTTGTTAGTATTTATTAATGATAACTGATGTATTGGCAACTGATTAAAACTAAAATAACTAAAATCCAACAAGTATTTTTTAATTTATTGATGTTTTTATAATCAATTCGGGATTTTTTTACCAAAACCAAAAATGTTGAATATCTCAGAAACTAGCCACTTTCCGCCCAAGGACCTCAGGGCTAATTTTGTAGGAAATTAGTTGTATTATCACCTCCCGAGAGGAATACGTCGAATTCAAAGTCACCCTATATAATACTTATGTATTTACATATTTTGTATCATATTTTTAAATCATTTAATATTGAATTTACCAATACATGCTTCAAGTTTAATATGGACTATGAATAAAGAATATTTTCAACCGATGGAATTATCAAGATCAAAGCTTGCACTCGAGAAAAGACATTACTATAATATAATTATAAACTATTGTTGTAATTGTTAAAAATAAAAATTTCAGTTTTAAAGATTCCCATCAAAGGATTTAGAACGCAAAGCAGTTGATTCGACGCACAGCAGCATTAAGCACAGCTCGCTACAGCTTATAAAAATCAATAGTTTACTAATACTCTATAATTCAGCTACTTATTTCTCTTTCTAACTACGAACTGTACCGAACTGCTTAGCACGATTTCGTTTATATGTACCCAGGTACCAATAAAAAGATATTAAGATACTCTGCATATACAGCGCTAATGAAAAAGCAATGCTGGTTTATTTATTATATAATTAGACTAAAAGGAAATAGAAAAATTATTTTATGAACACGGAGGATAGTCCAGTCATTTGGTAGTTTTACCTGGAATTCAATTGTTTTTAAACTGAAATGGTCACTAACACTAATATTAGAAGTTAAGACGGGATATTTACCATGTTTATTCATATTTTCATCCGTGATCATGACGCTTGCAACAGTGCCGAAATATCGGCAACTCATACATATTTATAATTATGGCAAATATCCCGTCTTAAGTTCTAATGTCATGAATAATATTTTCAAGTGTCAATCTTCGAAATATGTACTTAAATATTCAAAAAGTTAATACACGTGGTGGTGCAGATGAATAATACTTTGCGGCGCTCGTAGAACTATTGATTTTATGAAAAAGTTATCAATAAAAATAGGAAATTTTTTCTTGTTCGGAACGGAGATATTAATAAAAAACCGTTTTTAGGCGCCATTTTTTCAATATGGCGGCGCGAGCGGCGGTTGTACGAGGTGGCAAAGTTGAAATTCGAAAAGAGCATACCCAAATCTATAAATTCACCAATTTTCAAAACTCCCGGAATACATTCCAGGTAACCCCCTTTTTATCTACCAAATGACTGGACTAGGAGCTAATTCAATTGTTTTTAAACTGAAATGGTCACTAACACTAATATTAGAAGTTAAGACGGGATATTTACCATGTTTATTCATATTTTCATCCGTGATCATGACGCTTGCAACAGTGCCGAAATATCGGCAACTCATACATATTTATAATTATGGCAAATATCCCGTCTTAAGTTCTAATGTCATGAATAATATTTTCAAGTGTCAATCTTCGAAATATGTACTTAAATATTCAAAAAGTTAATAGGAAAAAAAGAACAAGTAAAAATACTTGTTTGGTTATTGCAATATTTTAAAAATTGTGGAGGGCAACGTTTTATATACTTTCATGGAGGAAAATAATAGTACAAGAATAAGTAGTCACCTTCAATATTCATACAAAATCAAACAAATATTATTTATTAAAGTAATGATACACAGAAAAACACTACGCCAGCATGACTTAGCAAGCTTGTTAGTAAGAAATTCGCTATGGAGCCAAACATACCAAAACACATACTTCTACTTATATACCAACTGTACAAATAAGTATGCAAAATATAATGGATATTTTTATACGCCCGATGATATTTCCTTATTATAGCTGTGACACGGTACATCCGCGTAGGTAAATGTGTGTCGTGAAAATTAAATAATTAAAAATTGCTATGATCCAGTGGATACGTCTCGAAAAAACATTTGACTATTAAGTGTTTCTTTAGTGTTGATTAGACTGCCTCGTTGGCCGAGTGGTTGCGATTGCTGGGCGTATTAGGTTCGATTCCCGGGTCAGGCGAAGTATTACTGGTTTTTTTTTTTGGATTTTCGAAAATTTCTCAGTGGTAGCACGGAGCCTGGAAATGTGCCCGGTATATGACAATAGGCTCACCACCTGGCAATTATACATAACATTGTGAAATGTACGCACATTAAACACAAACGTATGCACATTGCACAATAGTATTACGTGCAATAATGTTACGTTGACGTTATAAAAAAAAAAACAGATACCAATGTTTTTGTCTGTTCTGTCTGACCCCACGGGACAATGGTGCGATTCAATAGTCGTTGGAATATTTAAATATTTGTTTGAGAACATCAGAATAAAATAATGTAGAGTATACAAAAATACGGGAGGCTATATACATATGTTAGAAATTTCTTGACTGGGGGCTCTTCCCATCCAGCCTGTATATTCTATAAATAGACGCGTGGACTGTCGTCGATCAATAAATACAGGGGTAGAATAAAACACAGCATTAGACTATGGTAACCTGTTTCAGAATTATAATGCATCATTTAGATCAAATAGGTAACTAAGTTAGACATCTTACCTAACCCAAACGAGGGGCCTAAAGGGGGCATGAGTTTTGGGTAAAGAGGATAATGTTTAAGGTCAAGCGGGTTAGTTTTAATTATGTACGTTTCTTACAAAATTTATGCAAATGGGGATACAAGGTGCTATCAAGAAAAATATAAAATGAAAAACAAAGAATGTTGTATCATAGGTATTTTAAACAACCATTAGGAATGGGTACCAAACCTAGAAATAAATCTTATCGAAAACTGAGAAATAAGTAAGTACATAGTTAAAATTGGTCTTTTAACATAATTATTAGCTATCAATAGTTCAATCTCCTATTCTGCTTAAAAACTGTTAAAATCTTCCAAGTTATTTTTCGCATGATCTCGATTTGAGATGTGTCTGTAGAGTTGTTCTTGGGATGTCATACTTCGCTGCCACGTGCACACAGCTTTCCGTAACTCATTCATTTTTTTGCATTGCTCACTGCATCATTAAGGTATGCCTCAGACGAGAAACGACTGACTCCGCTTAAGGCCACAGGTCCGCTTTGCCTTGCCCTTTTTGCCTTTTCACGTTTTAAATTGTTAACCTCAAAACTTTGAGACAATTCAACGACAAACAGATATCGACTTAATGATGGATCACTTTTGATATAACATAGAAAATACAAAATAAAGAAACACAAGCGATATACCTTGTATTTTTTTCAAAGTAGTTCAAAAATGACTGTTTTCTGTCTAATTGCGTGCTCACAGGCAAACCGGGCAACTGATGCTGGGTTTGGATGGAGTGGAGTTAATGCCCACGTGTTGAGAGCGCGCCAAATTTTTAAAAGCATTTAAAAACGACACTTTGGGCAGTATGCCCACTTTGGGCCCACTTCCCCTACGCGTTCTGAATTTACTTTAGATCTTCTACCAGCTTCTTCGCCCACATTTCAGTGGGAGTGGGATGAAAAGTAGTCTATGTGTTATTCCAGACCATAGTCTATCACTGTTCCAAATTTCATCCCGATACCTTCAGTAGTTTTTGCTCTTATTATTAGTAGGATAGTAACAGTATTCAATTTAATGAACTTTTATCATTGACTTCTGTACTTGTATTCACTGTGTAATATAATTTGACTCTTGGCTTTGACATTTCGTGCCCGCTGCGCTAATGCATATAGGTCGCCACATAATATACCTTAGTTTTTTTTTAAGGGTGAAAATCAGGCATCAGCCCTACTGGGCCCAATCTGTGGTGACCTGCTGGCTCTTTGAGACGCGCGCGGAACGCGTGGCGCCGCACGCACGTGTCTGGTTCTGGTCGGGCGGCGAGCCACCCCTACTCGCCAGGAGTGTCTCTCGCGGCGACTGGGGCGTGAGCAGGTTCGTTCCCTCACGCGCCCCACCTCCTCCTTAGCTAGCATGAGTGCTTTGCAGGAGGAGGAGAGGCATCCCAGTCCCTCTCGCTTCGTACCATGGTCTGAACCAATGCCGAACGCGAGAGGTCGCCGTCGTCGATCACATCCCTGAGGACACGGCGGTGCTCAGCCTATGCAGGGCACACCGCCACCGTGTCCTCCGGGCGATCCTCGCAGTGATGACACCCGGGCGTTTCCTCCCGCCCAATCAGAAACAGGAACCTACCGAAGCTCCCATGTCCGGGGTAAGCACCTTCAAGCGTCAGGCGGTAGGTGAGGACGGCGTGGCGCCTCTCAAGCCATTCCTCAAAGAGAGGACTTACCGCTGCAATGACAGCGAGCCCAACCCTCGGTTGCAACAATTGTTGCTGCCATTCCACCATGAGCATAATGAAGTTACGGTATTCATAACAGATAACAACTAGCAAAATGAGAAATACATTTAATATGTACTCGAATATATCGAACAGCTCACACGGTAGAGAATAAAAGATGCGTGAAAAAATATGACCGTACATTAACATGGTGGAAGTTAAACAATATATTTTTTTTATTTCCTTTGATTAATTCGAAGTCGCTATGTCCCTTCTGACTGAGCTGGACTGAACCAGGCCTTAACCTTAAGATAATTAAAAAAGAAGACATATTTATAACATTTAGCGAATAAAATGACATTATCATTAAAAATAACCCGTGTATGACATTTTTTCGTCTCTTTACTGTTTAAATGTGTCTGAGTTTCTTTTAAACAAATTTTTCGTGTTTTTTATTTGTTTTGAGTTCCTGACTTTAGTTACCAACTTTAGTTACTTTTTTTAAATAACTATTTACTGCCTTTTTCTCTACACAAACCTATATTAGGTTAGCTGATAGACCAATGCCATGATGAATGCCATGTGGTATTAAGCCTGCCTTTATGTACCGTCATAATTAATTTTATGTACTTAAAAAGGCTAAATAAATAAATAAACTTTACCAATAAGAGCACACCCTCTAAAAATATCATATATGTAATTATGTACTTTACCTCCCTACTAATTATAAGTGCGTCTCTACTGTAAATATCCATCTACCTTCCACCGGAGCCAACCAACCTTAATTTGTACGTTTTTAACCGACTTCAAAAAAAGGAGGAGGTTCTCAATTTGACCGTATTTTTTTATGTGTGTTAATCCATATCTCCCGCAGTTATAGACCGATTTGAGAAATTCTTTTTGTGTTTGAAAGAGCACGATGTCAGTGTGGTCCCATATAATTGTTTTCAAAGTCTGACCATAAATGTGGAAGATAATCCAGGGAACTCCTTAAAAATGAGCAGAATGAGCTCTGCGTTTACGTTTAAGTGATGCATACTAGCTTATCTTTCTGAGTAACCATAAAATTCAGGACAGATAGTAGCATATCTGGTATAGAATGATGGGTAGCTTGATGTGCTGTCTGAGTTACATGACTGTATATGTAGGTATCTAATCTGTTTGTGTGTTTGACAACTGACTATGTATGTAGCTTATGAACAGGTTACTGTCAGCTGTCGGCTCAGCAGATCATAAGTAAGGGTATCAGGTTAATATACATTTGAAAATAATGTACTTATGCGTCAATATGGATAGATATTAATTTAAACGGCGCTGTCTCATATGAGCAGCGCGTTTAATAGGTCTACCCATACTGAAATTACTTATTTCAGTATGGGTAGACCATTATAATGTGTGTGATGAGTTAGTAAAGTTAAAAATAATTGCGTATTTTTCGACAACTTAATAGATCAATCTATTAAGTTGTCGAAAAATACGCAATTATTTTTTTACTTTTTAGTGCATATTAATTTGTTTTGGAATATTTATTTTTTGACGTCGGTTTTTTTTTTGTTATTATTGTTTTTTGGAATCTGCAAATAGTGATAGTGGTCTCTCTATGCAACTTCTTAACCTTGTTATACGCCGCTACTTGATAACTACCGCAGCCCGAGTAGCATACACTATTTGCAAGCATGCACTAAATTAAACTTATTACAAAGAACACACGCAAACATGTTTTATCTACTTATGGAACACGGTGTACACAAGAATTTAAATAGATAAGTCGATGTTTTTAATTCTAGAATTCGTGTCACGTGATGATATTTCAATTTGTTAGAGTTTGTGATAAGAACTCAAGTCTGAAGAGAGTAAGTTATTACACATAAATATTTTAAAATGTTTTTATTTGAGCATCATTAAGAACGGCTTCACTTACCCTCAGTAGCGTTGGCAGTTTTGTTGGATCCCGGTGTAGCATTTGATGATGTTGTGTTGCTGGCTGTTGGCGCGGGATCAGACGGCACGGGAGCAGGTTGCGTTTGTGTCAAGTTGGGTGAAGAAGCTGTTGGTGACAGTGTGGGTGGCGGAATCACATCTCTACGCTGACGAAGACTATGGTCTAAAGTCTCTACGTCATAGCGGAACGGACTCGAGCTTCCACTGTCCAGAACATATTCTAGGTTCCAAGCTGAAATTAACAAAATACTAGATTTACTATTAAAATAAAAATGCCACAATCTACATGTAGATACCATGAAAACACGGAAAACCGAATACAATTCGCTGTACCCCAGGGACATGAATAACTACCTTGGGTCCCGCAACAAAATAAATTAGATGATATAAGATAAGAGGAAATAAAACGACATAAAGAATTTAATGCAAGAGACAATAAGTTAAACCTTAAAGGCAATATTAATCATGTACCTAATTGACGTCAAAGTTTAGGTAGCACAAACAATCGCGTTCTTAATATTCTTAACCGTTAGTCATAGTGGTCAATAAGAGAAACCCATCTTTGGTAACTATGAATAATGTGAAACTCATAAGGATTACACAATAAAATACAACACAGCTCAATTAATCGTAGTCATCAAAGTAGATTCATAAAATAATTCCGACATCAAGCATCTCAGGGGGCCAACTCTAATTCAGCGAAAAACGAAGTTTCGTCTGAAATTTCGCAAATTGCATACTACAATTCTATTTATTGCGAACTTTTGTGAACAAAAATTAACGAATTAAAAGAAGATAAAGTCAAAGTCAAAGCATTTATTTCAATTAATCCTAAATAAGGCACTTTTGAAACGTCAAATTGAATTGTCCGTCAGTCTGTCTGTCAGTGAAGCTAGGCGCTCGTTCCAAAGTAGCTTCGAATGGAGAAGAACGAGAAAGAAACTCCATCGTTACTCTTTTTAAAAAAAGTTTTTACAATATCTCTGATACATTATTTGATCATTTACCTATTCTACATATATGTAGGAACAATGAAACGACAATAGGACGTCAAAACTAAAGGGACAATAAAACCAATTTGTGAAGAAAATAAAATAGCGGGTTATTTCAAACATAGTGCCCACATATGTACACTTACAATCTTGAAATAATGAAATATACATATAAAAAAATAGGTTTTGATGTGATTTTTTTTTTATGGAATATGAGGCAAACGAGCAAACGAGTCACCTGATGGTAAGCGATCAGCGCCGCCCATGGACACCCGCAACACCAGAGGAGTTATTAAAAATAAAACGTCATTTTAAGTAATTCTATTAGTAAATCTATAAAACCTACGGCCGAAAATTAAACGAAACTTCGGATTCGAGAACCGGAGTAGGCCCCTTGATATGTATGAATGTGTGCGACAACAACTGTATCCTCGATCGCAGAAAAGGCGTCAATTGGTATCATTGTGGAACGCATTGACAGTTTATTTGCTTTAATGAACAATTGCCTTCAATAAGCACAGTGTAATAATGACTTAGATGCATGAGTCAAAGAGCAATTGTTTGTTTATTAAATAGTAAACAGATACCAGGTGTCACGTTTTATAAACATACAGCTGAGTGATATGTATTCCTTATATTGAAGACAAGTGTTGACTATGAAACAAAATTAAATTATTTGTTTCTGCATCGGTACTATCTATCTAAACTTGTTACGTTTGTAAGGCCATTATACCTACCTATTTTGATATTATTATACAGTATGGAGATCACTGATCACATGATTTAAATGAAACTACAAGCCACAGAAGCATAATACAACTAAATATTTCAACGAACCAGAAAATTTAAAAATTGAAATTATAAAACTAAATTAATAGGTAATAAAAAAAAATCAATTCTGTGTGAAAAACTCCATGTCCCTTGACCAGAGAAGAGCTGTAATGTTATAGGTTGTCTAGGGATGTTACGGACACGTGGCGCTGCTGTTATAATGCACTTAGGGAATAATGTACTTTTAAGCTGCGTATATCGCCAGTCAAGATGATAACAAATATGTGCTTTATATTAAGTCATAAGAGGTCTCCTCATACGTATTACATTTTATTATAGTCTATCTATTATATAAAAATAAGTCGGGATTTCCTTCCTGACGCTATAACACCAGAACGCACGTACCGATTTCCAAGCTTTGGCATTCGTTGGAAAGGTTTCGGGCTCCGTAAGGTTTATAGCAAAGAAAATTCAGGAAAAAATTCAAAGAGAAGCAGGAAAACGGAAAATATTTTTTCACATACAGAGCCATCTCTGATACGAAAATACGCGAAGCCACCTGGTGGCGAGACGGAGTTCTCCGGGTTTGCTAGTTTATATATTTTCTCCCATTTATATGCTTTAATTATTTTCACAATTGCTTCAATTGATTATACCTATTTATACTCTTTACTATAATTTAGTTTAGTTAGCTTATCTCTCTCTTCGGCATTTTCTTTTTCTTATAAGATACTAGCATACTTGGCGAACACCGTTACGCCACCAATGATTTTTCCTGTTTTTCTCTTGAATTCTCTTTGCTGTGAACCTTAAGTTAATGAGCAATTTTAATTTATTTTATTCCATAAGTAGATACAGACGATATATATAGAAATCGTACACAACAATCTTACTAAATGACGGTTAATTGCAATAAAATATAAGAAAGAGGTACACTATGCCACTTAATAAATCTAAATCCCTATAATAAAGTTAAAAATTCCACGTAGGCACGGGTTAACTAGATGTGTTAAGGAATTGGACTAAGTACATTTATCTTGGACAATGTAATCATGTTATTTAAAGCCCGACCACAATCTATGTAAGTCTGATAGTTTGATAGGGCTTCACTTACAGCTATTAGAAATACTAATTTTCGCTAAATTGGCTGTTCCGTTCAATATAAGTAGTTACACTACTTCTAATTACTTTAATGTTGCCACGGTAATCTAACCGTGTGAGTATCACATCAATATTGATGTTTAATTTCCGCCAATAAGTGATACCGCATGGAACCAATTGGCCAATCAGATACACAATTGATCAATTATTAACAATTTATCTATACAACTTTGTATAGAGACTTATTATTGAGATGCTAATAGGTCTTACATAGAATAAAATATCTCATTATTAGGCTTACTATTTCCCGAAGACGTAAAACGTAGACCTAATGGTCCCTATTAGTCTTGTTTATGGCGATTAATCCAGCGTCACTCTATAAACATTTTGTATAAATAATTCTATTCTGCACTTGTGGCTAAACAATCGACTAAGTATAAATATACAAAGATACCCCTTTATAAAAAAAAACAAAATTTTCCTTATCATTATTGGCTTAAAGTAAATAAAAGTTCTTTATGCTCCTAACAGTTTAATTACAATTGATCTACAGTCATGTCTCACACTGATAAATCTACTATTTCGATAACCCGTGGTTCATGCATGTCATTGACCACTATTATGATTACATTTTGCAGCCACAACACGTTGAAATTGGTGCGACACGACAGTGAGAACTAGCACTATGCTTCAATTTACAATAGCTTTATTTCCTGTCATTCCAATTAAAAATGTGTGTTGTTGGTCGTACTGTTTAATTTGTGACTAGCAACTAGCAAGCGCCCCACGTTTATTTGTCATTAAGGTTAATAATGTGTCAGCTCTGAGTGGGCGTCCGTCTGTAATGTTGTTAACTGTTGTCGCTACTTTCTTCTGGTACTAAAAATGTTATTACTTTTGTTTTGTTCACGTTGTTTTTGTCTTTCAAAGGTCAGTTTTGAGACTGACGTATGAGTTTAGTATAGGTAAATAAAAATAATGTTTGGTATCGCAGTGACTTTCATCGGTTACGGCATCTTTATGTCTTGTTTGTTACATTTGTATTTATAAGTTTAATATTTTCCACTTTTCAAGTGCCTTACTTGAAAATACAAGTCTATACTAGCCGAACTCCAAACATCCATGAGGCTCACCACCATCTGCCAAAGAAGATTTTTTGACTTCTTTGGCCACATTGTCAGGAAGAGAGGTAATAACCTGGAAAAGTTGCTGATCACAGGAAAGGTAGGTGGAAAAAGACCAAGGGGCAGGAGTCCGATACGTTGGTCGGACCAAATCCGTGCCACACTGGAGACCACAGTCTGCGACGCCATCCACATTGCCGAAGATAGAACAGCATGGCGAAATATAGTTAACCAGAGAGTTATTCGTCGGGGTCACGACCCTCAGCATTGAGGATAAACGACGCAAGGAGGAGGACTTGAAAATATACATATATTGATTTACCATAATTATTGCAACGAAAATTGAAATTTCCTTTGTCTTCATACAAGAATCCATTATCTACATCTACACTAATATATAAAGCTGAACAGTTTATTTGTGCACTAATCTCCGGAGCTACAAGTCCGATTCGAATAATTATTTTTGTGTTGGATAGTGCATTTATCGAGGAGCCGAGCAGTGGGTGAAACCACGCGGGAGTAGCTAGTCATTTCATTTGTATGAGTGTACACAATTATAATTAACACAAAGAACTTGACAGACAAGACAGAAACAATAATATTTATTTAAAATTCCATGCACAATGAATTTGCTAGCTCACAAGTATATTATTAATTAAGTTGCCAGTACGCATCATGACTAATCATGAGACACGAGCGCACATGTCTAAATAGATTTTATGTCTATTGTTTTGAAATCTCGTAATGGAATATCGACACGCGAACTTAGGACTAAATAAATTGGGTTGGTGGCCAAACGCAGACTTTACGTTACGTTAAAAAAAAAGTATAAAAATATATCCTGCTTCAACACAGCAGTTGGCAAACCTTTTTTTTTGAGGGGGGAAAATCATCCAGGACTTCTCTTTCTATAGAGAACATCCAGACAAACAAACAAAATGTTTACTGATTGCATTTTAGGCATCCGTATCAATCAATATTCACCCCCTAATAGTTATTTTTTAAATAATGTACAGAGTTGACCTCACTAAAGATTTATTATAAGTATAGACATACTTAGACGTATTTCCCAATTTAATATTCGAATAAGAAATGACAATGCCAGATCCTGCCCCACTCAATTTCATAAATGTACAAGAAAAGTAAATTAATCAAAATTTATGCAATGAAAATAGAACCCTTGGTTACTTAATAATTATTCTGATAAAGTTGCGGATAAAAAGTAGGAAATAAAAAGAATTTAAAAAACCCAAGGCCTATTTTCTGTTCCTATTGCGACCATCTGCGTTTCTTAGTACACATACACGAAGAAGAAAAGTTATTCAATAAAAAAAAGATTTATTAATGTAACGTGTACGGATTTCAATATGAATTTGGTTTTAATACGTATGTATTAAAACCGTTTGTTAGTTAATTTAATTTTTTTATAATATATATTATAATGAATGCATATTCTAATTATTATTTCGTGTTTGAACGTTAGTGATTAAATGTAACGAAACGTCATTGGCGTGCGTGCGCCAGTTATGTCCAAAAAGTCATTATTTGACATTCGCTCTGTCTGTTCTGTTTACATTATTGTTTCGTTATGACTATGAATTAAAAGTAGGATTACTAAAGGTGATATTGGTGATGACATTCCTGCCTTTCATAGCTAAACACCCTATGATAGCATTGTAATAATATAAAGCACTTAATTTAATTATTTCTACCATTATAACTGCAATTAACCTAAACTGGTGCTTAACCTAAAAGTGGTATTTTTTCTTAGATTTACATAAAAACCGCAACTTCTAAAGGCTTTTAAACATGTTTTTAGTTATCACTAATAAAGCAGCAATAGAATGCTACATTTGGCATGCCTGTACAATATAGTTTTTTGGTGGGGCAAAGCTCTATAGAGATTCTGGCGTTGTCATTTCTCACGGAATTCCCGTCCATTTCACCAAAACGGGGTAACTAACCCCCTGTATTCTGAGTCATTTGGCGTTTTGCAATTTTTTTTACATCTTTGGTTAGATTATTCAAGTTTTAGTAGGTATCCCTATTTACTTTTTTGACAATGAAACATAGCCTATGTCACTCGGAAATAGTGTAGCTTGCAATGGTGAAATATTTTTTTAAATCCGTCCAGTAGTTTCGGAACCTATTCATTTCAAACAAACAAAGAATCAAACCTTTCCTCTTTACAATATTAGTATAGAAAATAATATATTATTACTTTATTTTCTTTTATATAAACACACGTCATGATATTGTTCTAATAATAGAAATATTAAATTTGCACTACAACAAAAATAATGTTTACAACATAAATGTGGTTTATTATTTAAGTGCAGTCGTATCTCAAACCACAGTGGTTACACTGGAAGACATAAAAATAACTTTATTCTTAGAAATAAGTACTAGCCTACCAACATGGAATATAATGCATGCATGGCTCAACATTAACCACATACCTATTATAAGTAGTATAAAGAGATAAATGGTTCAGAGTCCAATTCTCAAAAGAGCGACTTGCATCCAACTTGGATGAGTTTAGGTTATGACTGTGACCAGCGTGATAACGCGCGACCAAAGCGAAATTTCGCTGTTAAGGGTACTTTTCCACCAGAGATGTGGTATGTTACTATATATAAACTATGTAGTTTCACGGCTTAGCTATTATATCCTCGTGACCGTTTCCACAGATACTAAGCTGTGTAAGTAAGATGAGCTATGAAGATGCGCCGCCGCAAAGTAGCTGCTGAAGGTACTCTGCTATGCACATAGTTACATCACTCACGACCATCCATCCATAGCACACATATTTTCCATATAAAACTCTTATTTTAGTTGAATCCATTTCCACTAGTGCTAAATTATGTGTACCAATGAATATGATTGATGGATGCCAAACGCATTTACAGCAACGTAGCATAGTAAATCTCTCTTATTTCTAGTTTTGTATTTTCACGAGATTATTTTAAACCCGGTTGTATTCTCCTAACATAGCCCACCGTATGATTCCCTAAGATGGCCCGGGCCTTTATATATATATATATATATATATATATATATATATATATATATATATATATATATATAATCTTTAATCTTACAAAAGCTAATATTTAAATAAAGATCTGAAACAACTGTGTCCTTTTTCTTGATTAAAGGATTAAATATCAAAACTATAATTAAAGCATTCTTAAAATATAACAAATCAACAGGCTTATGGACTGACAAATGTCTAAGTAGTTTCCTGAGTTAATATCGCTGTCATTTTTTTTAGTTCCTTAGCCAGTTCTTTACTAAAATTCATTATGCTTTTTTGTCGTAGCCAGATTCGTCGTGAAGTCGTTCAACTTCTGCCCGAGACCGCGTGTGGCTGAGGACGGATCAGATCTGACAGGTATCCACCGGGCACATCTGTGGGTAAATGGTCAGCTATTTCATCATGTGGTCAAGCAGTAGCCAGGCATATACTGACTACTCGACCTGACTGTTCTCGCGCCCCACTCGTCATAGACTAAAACTAAAAAATACAATAATATAATTTTAATGTTCTGCGTTTATTTATTATAACAAAAGAGGTCACTCTTGTTTGGATTACATTTGTGACCCGGCCCTACGTAAAAGTGTTCCGATAAACTTAGAACTTAGAGCCTTTTATATATAAAAATCAGTTACTGTTCGTTAGTCTCGCTAAACCTCGAGAACGGCTGTACCGATTTGGCAAATTTTGGCCTTAAATTGTTTGTGGAAGTCCAGGGAAGGTTTAAAAGGTGAGAAAAAATATTTAAGGCGGTACGAAGTTTGCCGGGTCAGCTAGTTTCTCAATAATTTTGTCACACAACGATTTCTTGTTACTAGAACGTTCTGTTTACTTTTTTACATTTTACTAAAAACAATACGATATTTTATGACTACACAAAATCAAATCCATCACAAATATGCGCTTTTAATTCAGAATATCAAGCAATTCACAATTTCGTTGTGACAACTTACCTATGCAAGTATCTACCATCATAATCAATTTAGTATTGCTTTAAAATTACCTAACAACGAAATCGATACTTTCCGAAACTAGGTCAGATGGGTCTTTTATTGATTCCTGACTAAATAACACGATATCCGTTCATTTAACCTTTGTACATACAAATTTACTTGCGAGTTATCTACCAATAATGTTACATGATCAAATTATCTGTGTGAATTAGGGCATTAAAGTACGTTTTGAAGTGATAAAATAAACCTAACAACAATAACTTGTGTTAGTAGAGAATTTAAGGCTCACGACACGAGTCATGCCGTTGTAAGAAATTAAAACCGGCCAAGTGCAAGTCGGACTCGCCCATGAAGGGTTCCGTAGTAGCAAGTAGATGACATAATATAAAACTTATAAAATAACTTGGTTTTACATAGTATTTGTATGAACGACAAAGTTATATTTGCGATTTTTGAAAATATTTTATTTCTTAAAAACTTACAATGCTATCTCGTTCAAATCAATTTTCGTTGAAACTTTCCATTGAAATCTACAGGATATAATATTTTCTTTTAGTTTTCTCACTCTCTTATTTTAAAATTTAGAGCGGGGACACTCATTTTTCCACTTTGGAAGCGTCTAACTTTCAAACGATTGATTTTGACGAAAAATGATTTAAGGAACCTCACTTTCTTTTTTAAAGACCTACCCGTAGAAACCCATTACGAATATTATGTTAGCTAAAAATTTTTTTTTAACCAGTTCATGTATGGTGTGCCCCCAATTTAATTTTTAAATTTGTAAATTTTTATTCAAAATTCGAATAGGCGGTTACCGAAATATATCAACCTAAAAGTTTCAACTATGTAGGCCCGACAGTTTCGGAAATAAATGGCTGTACATACATGGACGAGTTCCGTTTTTTGCCATTTGGCTACGGATCCCTAAATATGACATGACCAGACCTGACCCACTCGCTATATCACGGTCCAAGAAATGCAAAATTATCAAAATGATTCAATTGTAATAAGACCCTTAGTTAAGTAACTCTTAAATTGCCCAAAAACAAGAAAAAAGAAAAATAATTAAAGAAACCAAATCCTATTCCTTAACAGGAATAGGATTCTTTCCAAGAAACCAAATCCTATTCCTTAACAGGAATAGGATTTGGTTTCTTTAATTATTTTTCTTTTTAATTACAATAATTACAATAACTTAACAGTTATTGTAATTATACATGTAACATAACGTCATTAATGCTGTTATTTCATTTTGACAATCGCTAACCATATTATCAACATATCCGGCGTATAAACAAATTAAAATAATTTGCACCAATAGTAACTACTAAATACATTTTAAGTCCTTTTAACTAATCCAAGAGTTTCTCTATAAAAAGAACGGATATAACTTATTTGGTGGGGTTCTGAAATTTTCTTTTTTCGCTGTAGGTAACATTTGTTCATACATAGGTAACATTTAATTCTTGCGATAAAAATAAAATTAATAACCTCCAAGGGGTGAAAATTAAGAGATGGTACTTCAATATACAATAAAAAGACTTTTCTTTAAAAAAAGATTTAAATGTGAACTTTCTTTTGAGACACCTTGTACATTTTAAGACGTTTTTATGATCCAACTGTCTGATGTAAAAGGCAATAAGGACGAGATTAATAATATGTTGCCATTTTCTTAAGTTCTCGATAACAATGACGTATTTGATATCTCTGTTCTTAGTAAGAATGTAACGCGTGTTCTTTGTATTAGTGTATGCAGAAGCAGAATCAGATCTTATGAAATTTCTTCACTTGTAAACAACAACAATGAACATTGTATGGTACGGTGTATAAAACTATTTTCAAAGAAAAAAGACAAATTGAATTACAAGATTTGACGTATCTAGATTCATTTTCAAGGTTTAATTTAATAAAGCAAGGCACGGTACCTCTATACTGGTAGGAACAAATAAAGCCTAACTATTTTTATGACGTCTTTGTATGACTAATGAATGATTTGATAAGTAGTACACGTTCATTATTTTTTTCTCATCGAATATTCTAAGTACTCTAATACTAAATACATTAATGATGATATATAATGATGAGTAGGTACTTAATGTAGGAAATGTTTATTATCAACCATTGCTACTTCTCTGTTTGATAAATGTATACCTATCAACAAGGTTGGCGCAATGGTTATGTATGGATATTTCCTGCATAATGGGCTAGTTTAGTAAGACTTACCACCATGATCAATCGGGAGATTCATTTACCTATCGACTACATTGTGAGTGCACAACGAATATGGTTTAAAATTCAGTCAAAGCGAGCCAGTTCACAATTATATATTCAAGCACAACATCAAAACACGAGGATGAAATGCAACCTTGAGTTTACGAGCTTGTTACTACGTCATCATAACTCGTTGAGCTAAAAGAGACAAGAAGTCCTGATCAACGTTCGTTGACCTCGGACCTGCAGAAAAAGTACCATAAAAACAATATGGTTGGTATAATATCGATAACTGAAAATTAAATTGTGACGGAGTTTCATAAAAGGAAACATCTACGTATCTATATTGTATAACTATAGGTATTATAGTTAGGTAGTTTGGATAGATAATATTGTGCCTGAAAAGATAAAATTATTTGAGAGACTTTCACGAAGCTAGCGGTGAACAAACCAACGCCGAGGACAAGACAAGTACTCTGAAGAAATTGCGCTGTCACTGGTGTTGTAATTTCTGGCTTTCTTCACTGTCTGGATGCGTCAAGATCCACTTTAGGGGTGCCAACCACAGGGGAGAAGAAGGTTCTAAAGGTTCTTGCAATAAAACATTATTTTTTTGCTCAGATGACCATGGCAAAACCGGTGACTCGGCAAAACATGGAAGGCATGCCTGCTTTTACAAAAGATGGAAGGCAGCCCGTGCATCTCATAACATCGCAGACGTTGTTTCTACCGCCCCGCTTGGCCAGGCATAACCGGGTTGGCCTCAGCCTTCCACAACACTGTGTCGGCTAAACCTGACCTGAGAATAGAAATCGTAGATAAGCTATTGAAGATTAACAAGACAGGGGCAGAGGGTACCATTCTATCGCAAATAAAATGTGTGGGAATACTCGTCAGTGAAGACGGTTCGATATAGGGACTTGTTTATAATATCCCATTGCGGAGCTCTCGAGATACCCGCGGTGCTTGTCCAGGCTGTGGTTCATCACGAACGATGGGAAGCTGCAAAGAGCACCGACCCCAACTAGGTATAGCAGAGTGCGTGACCCCAACAGGCATCCTGATCTTAATCACGCACACTTTCTCGATTTGTATTTTGCGGCCATCTCCTATGCTAAGGCAAACAAGCTTTCGGGGAACAACTTTCAAATGTCAACCTCCCACTAATCATCACACACTGTGATGATAGAGAAATAACTACATCACAAAATTGTCGGTACAGCTTGGGGAACTAAAAGAAGATGGCCACTCACCCTACAAGCGGAGCCCAGCGTTAGAGATGAGAGTAACTATATCAATATTTAAGCGATGTGCTCTAAACGTGTGTGCTCTAAATGTTGTGTATATGTGGGTGGAGTCAATGTGTACCTGTCACACAAATTAAATTGTTTGTTGTTCCTCTTTTCTTATGATACATCTGTTAACAATTTGTATGTCGTTCTTTGTAATGACTTGAAAAATATACAACAGGTAGTCAATGGTGTAACTGTAACTAAATAACACCAAGGTTAAATAAATACATTTATGTTGTACTGTTTGTAGTACAGAAGTTGTTTAAGCAGCTCTTGTGCTACTTAGCAGAGGCTACCTTTATTAAAAAAAAATGTTCATGGGGTATAACTACAGTGAATAAATATATTTTAATAATATAAATGTTTTGTCACTAAGTTCTGTGGCTCAGGTATAAACATAGAGCAGTTATAAACACATACAGATGTGTCCACCAAGACTGGCCGACTGCTCAGTTGTAAAAAATTGGATTACGTAGTTAAATCGCTCGTTTTCATATCCAATACAGTCATTTGTACTGTAGTGAGTGACTGCATATCGTTTTAATTTCATAATTAATAAAACGCACAGTTTAATGGCTGACAACAAACTATATTACAGAATAGAAAAAGTACAAAACCGGAAACCGGAAGTAGTCATAGTTAATAAATTATCAAAGACAACATTACTTTCCATAGACTAAGGTTTCGTGTGATGTCATTTATAATCTCAACACCCCCACTACATCACATGAAACAATGCAATTATAAACTTTATAAACTAACAAGTCCTAAAGCTTCAACACATAAATAATGTTTACATGCACCAAGTGCCTTAGTTAAAATGTCTGTTGGCATATTATCAGAGCACATATATTTAATATCGAGGAAGGTTATTATTGACAGCATCCCTAAAACATCACGCTATAACTATTAGGAGCGAAGAAATAAAGGACTCTGAAATGTGGACAAAACGGGGGAAGACTCTTAAATACATCAATTCTTTGCAGGGCTTCTGCCATTGCCATATATTCGGCTTCCATGCTAGAAAGAGCCACGGTCCTCTGCTTTCTACTTTCCCAAGATACAACACCCCCCGACAACACAAAACAATAGCCTGTAAATGATTTTCTATCAGTACCATTTGCCCAGTCAGCATCAGCAAATCCTAACAACTCAGAATTACCTTTTACATATTTTATACAATAATGTTTAGTTTTCTTCAAGTACCTGAGAATGCGTTTAGCATAATGCCAATGAGTGCTAGTATGACAAGTATTGAATTGACTCAAGAAACTGACGCTAAAAGCTATATTAGGCCTTGTCAACACTGATAAATACATGAGGCTACCTATCAACTGCTGGTAGGGTACTTTAGTATCACAGACACTGTCATTTTTATCTATATTTAGTTTCAGTTCCATAGGTGTATTTGTCTCTTTGCAATCTAACATATTGAACTTAATCAACAATTGATTAATGTATTCCTCCTGATCTAAGGTACAAGTGTTATTCTCATTATCAATATTTACTCTCATTCCTAAGCACTGTTTCACCCGCCCAAGATCTTTTATGTTAAACTTTATCGAAATAAATGTGTTGTTCATTAAGAGTATTTAATTGTGAACAAAATTGTCTTTGACATCACTAAACTTCAATAAACATCTTAGAAGATATTACAATTTTAAAATAACTCCGATATAAAATTCACCGTTCAAAAAAGCTGTTTTGACATCTAGGTGTGCGACATTTAAACTAGTTGCACAGAAAGAGCAAATAATAATCTTAAAGTTGAATGACGCACTAAGGTAAAACATTTTTTGATCATTGACCATCGAAAGCGTTTGTTTACAGCGTAGAATGGCAAAAAGCGGTTTACCACTTCCCACGCCCACTATTTTCTTCAATTGCCTGAAGTTCTTGTCTCATAGCCGCAATCCAATTGTCTTTATCAGGACCTTGAAGAGCTTCTTGGATTGTCGCTGGATCATGTAGACTTTCAGTATTTGAAGAAATGCACAAGTTTGAGAAACCATAGCGTTGTGGTGGCTTCCTTACTCTCTTTTGCCTTGGTGCTTCGGTGGGTGGAATCTCTTCTACATTCTGCAACACAGAGTTCACATCAGTCTCGTCAACGTTACTTTCAGGTTCAGTACCAGTAACTACATTGACGGATTCCTCATCCTTAGTCTCAATCTGTTGCGTTTCAGAGATTTCCCCCACTGGAACTGATATCCTATCATCTGTCACAATGTTACTTTTCAAGTTTTCTTGGATAATAACATCCCTGCTAACAGAGACACATCTCTTTTCTGGGTCATATATCCTATACCCTTTAATGTTCTCAGCATAACCAACAAGAATGTGGGGTTTGGACTTAGTATCCCACTTGAGTCGTTTTTCCTTTGGGATATGGACCATGACCTGGCTCCCAAAGATCCGAATGTGACTTAAATCAGGCTTCTTATTACTCCAGAGCTCAAATGGAGTTTTATCCTGTAATCCTGATGCTGGTGACCTATTTCTGAGATAAACCGCTGTATTCACAGCCTCAGCCCAGAACTTTTTATCAAGTCCTGCATCAAACAGCATGCAACGAGCTCTCTCTACTAATGTTCTGTTCATACGCTCACTTATAGCATTTTGTTCAGGGGTATACGTATTAGTTTTTTGGTGGACTATACCAGCTTCAGTGAGATAACTGTCAAATTCATGGTTACAGAACTCAAGGCCATTATCGGTTCGAAATATCTTAATTTTCTTATTCTGTTGGTTTTCTACTAAGGCTTTGAACTCTTTAAAATATTTGAACACTTGATTCTTAGCCTTCAAAAAATAAACAAATGTCATGCGTGTGTGATCATCAACAAAAATAAGGAAATACCTGCAACCACCAATTGAAGCCGTCTCCATGGGTCCGCACACATCTGCATGAATGATATTGAGTACCTCACTGCTCCTCGTACGCACATGGTTGAAAGGCAATCGTGATTGCTTCCCCTGATCAGGCACACGACACATGAACTCTTACGATGACAGCTTTATCCTTGAAGTCTATACCCTCCACTGCACCTGCTTTCATTTTATTCAGGTCGTTGCTATTTAAATGGCCCATCCTTCTATGCCACAATTCACGCTTCATATCATCAGATGTTGTTGTAAACAAACAGTCGTGTTTATGTTTCACATTCAATTTATAAACACCATCAATTAATCGTGGCCTCTCCAACCAATTGATTACTACTGTTATAGATATAGGCACAGTCTTTCTTGAAATCCACTCGATTTCCATTCTGAATCAATTTGCTAATTGATAACAAGTTCGTAGCTATTGTCGGCACACATAACACTTCCTTCACTGTTATTGCATAGTTGCATTTATCTGTGATCGTGACAATATCAACATCTCCCGAGCATAACACAGGCATCACTCCTTTATTAGCCGCTGTAATCTCCTTTATACTCGTATTCTCTGATGTATTCCGAATATTGTTTACGTCTGAGGTTATGTGTACACTCGCGCCGGAATCCAGATACCAGTCGTCCTTGCTGAAGTTACCGCTTAAAAACACTGCAGAAAATGCATTCGACGTTTTCGTATCTTGAACTTGTGTACATTGATTCTTATAGTGGCCAACTTGCTTACAACGATAACATTTTATAACTTTCTTCTTGTTGTTATTGTTTTTGACATTTGACGTTTCGCCATCTTTGAATGAGTTCTTGAATGTTTTTGGTTTGCCTCTGCTGTGCTGCCCCCTAGTGTATAACGCACTAACTTCCGGAGATTCATCGTTTCCCGCCATATCTAATAGCTTCGATTTTACAACATCCGATGTAATGGCGATTCCGGAATGTTCAATGGCCATCAGCATTGGAAAGTATTTTTCGGGCAATCCGGCCAACATGAGACAGCCGATCCACTCATCGTTCACTAAGAAACCAGTTCCTGATAGTTTCTGTCCAGTTTCAATTATTTGAGTAACGTAACTGGTCATCGAATCTGAAGTTTCTAGTCGTATCGATATTAAATTTCTCAACAACATGATTCTTCTCGAAAAACCGGAGTCATCAAACATTTGTTGTAACTTCTGCCATAACTCTTTTGTAGTTGCAGCACTCTTGATATGTACATATAGCGACGGGTCAATGGTTAGGATCAACTTGGCTTTCGTATGGCCCAACCTATAGTATAGGCGCAGGTTTCCGGAAAATAATGGAAACACATATAGTATAGAAATGAGTGTGGATTGTTCCTTATAATCATAATCCAGTACTATCACTAATTTTCAATGCACAAATTAACCGTGGGTAACAGCTATAATTTGTGAAGCTGAGAAAGTTGTTTGCAAAAATAAATATAATGCCTAAAATAACTATTCCACGCGGACGAAGTCGCGGGCACAGCTAGTTTCATAATAAATAAGTTACACTTTATTAACAGGGTAACCAACATCATTTGTCAAATTTTGTACATTTACACACAGGTAACTAGTTAGAATGGATGTGGTTGCTCATTGTATGCAAAATTTACTGAACCTATAGTTACTTGAGAAAGAAACCTTTGCATCCGAAGGCGCTGGATATACAAGTTGCTCATAAGTAGGCGTGCTCTATCGTCGGTCACGTTATCGCTTACTATTAGGCGAGATGATAGCTAAACGAAATACTATAAAAAATATAAAAAATTGCCTCTTCTACAGCTGTAGTAAGTGTCATCAGATTCTATTGCTGTGCTATTTAACACTTATTGCGATATTGTAACAGACTGATAAAGCTACTTCTATAAGTCCGTTTCCATCTCTCGTTGCTAATGGGCCTCCAAATACATATGAGCTCCAATTACAGCTAAGCTCATTACATGTTAATTAATTTAAGTGGTTTAAAAGATCACGGTTAAACATATACTTCACTTTCTCAAAGATTTTTGGGATATGAACTATCCTCGAACATATAAAATTTACCTGATGAATGATGCTGTAAATGTTTACTAAATGTTTACCCAGGCTTTATGAATGTGATGCAATCAGGCCCGAGTAAATCTTTTAAAGTATATTTTCACAAAATATTTAAAGCTTAACTCATAATACTATTATTTCCTAATCTATATATTAATATGTGATGCAAAAACTTTGGACCACTTTTTACGAAAATTGCGCGGACGTAGGAGCAAATAATGCTTATAAAGTACATTAAATCAATAAATAAAACATTATATACATACTACCATGCATAGTATCTGATCGTATTTGACAAAAGGTCAAAATCGACAGACATTGCGATGATATTCTCACGTCTCATATGAATAGAGTTTTCCTGTTCATGATGCGCCACGATATATTAATAAAACGATATATTAATTTAAATTTTACAAAACTAATAGCAATTCGTTAAATAAAAATTATCCTTGAACATATGTTAAGTGGTATTGTAAATTAAATCGTATATGGTTGAATTTCGACCACTAGGTGACCACTAGTTTATTGAAATACCTATTATAATTAACTATTTCAATAAAAAAAACCTACAAAACCTTCTGTCAATCTCATTTGAGCCCCAATCTTGCAAGATTTGCATCCTCCTAGTCTTAATAAACAATATTCAACACAACACAGTTATGTTCTACTCAAAATAACAGCAATTCATTTTTTTTTTATGTCAGAGGAGGGTAGAATACTCCTCAGCTTTAATTTAAAGAGTACATCCTGTAATTCTAAATCAAAAGGTTGTGAACTTATACAATTTGGGCAAAGAGCTTTCCTTTAACATTACAATAAAACTAGCAAACTGGTAAAAAGGAAACAAACTATAAGTAAATTTCTTCTGACAATATAAAACAATGATTAGTTTATCATTATAAGAGTCTCACATATGAAACTGGACACAATACATGTGACATTATATCTGAATTTAAATATTTAACAACAACACGCCTAAATGTTATGAACTGCATTCACTTGGAATTATTAACAATTATAAGTGACAAATCTCAATTAACAACTAAGTTAAATTCACGACATTCCTAGAGTCCATCATTATTTTCATATATGTACCCTTAATACATGTTTGATTTACATAAACTTTTACTACTTCATCTAATAAATAATACAGAAATCTTATAAAACATCTGTGGAATATCTTAGATTGAGATGACCAAGACATATCTCTGAAAGTATGAAAATGTTATTAATATATATATATAATAAGCATTTAAAAAGTCATCTAATGTTAATTTCACTATTGTTAGGTGGATCCAGACACTACACAATAGGTATAAATACCACCTTTGTTAAAGTTTGCTAAACTTCAACTGTTCCAAAACATTTCCCAAATGAAGCAAATTATTAAAAAAAACGTGTATTTCTTGATTTATATTACCTAATTATCATAATTAATCATCTACTACTTAATCTGTACATGTTATAGAAACTATTTGTAGCTTTAAAAATATTACAGATTATTACATATAGGTATCTGTTTAAAATATTAATTTTAATGTAAAAAAACCAGCTTCAATAATTATTTAAATAATAACTTTACTACTACATATACAGTATAGACCAATAAAACAAAAGCTCCGTGAAACGACGTAAATATCTGAATAGTTTTTGGAATAAATATAATACCTAAAAGTTGAAACATGTCTATCCTTGACCACTAAGTCGAGATCATCAGAAAACAAGATGGTATTCACAGTTACCTACCAGTACCACCGACCAGACTACCTCCGACTAATTTGCATTCGACCTACGAAAGCAACAAGTTGTTGAACAAAAACTTCAATACAATCAAAATTTGAAATGAATAAACTAACGCAAATAATAAAAATCACGACGGGTGACGTAGATATCACACTTGCCAATAAAAAAAGCCTAGAGGTTTTCAAGGTTTTCTATGCCTCTTTCTTTCTTACAATAGTCGGAGACGAAAATGCTAAATAATTTCGTGGCCTACAAATTGTCTACCTTACCTTACCACAAAATAAGTTTTGGTAAAAAGCATGACGCCAATTTTTCAACAAGGTTTGTAATGTGTCTCAGATAAGTACAATAAAATAATTAGATGGAGGTGCATTAAGTCTGTATTTTAAATATTAAGATGCATTGTTTTCATTACGTGGGCAGTAAAGTTGCGACATACCATTGGTAGACTGGCTGACTGCAAACACCAAAAGGAACACACTAGTTATATATTTAAAGTTCACACGCACTAGCAAACGATCCATTCTCATAATTTAATAAAATTTACGTTTATTTTATATTACAAAAATGTACGTCAGTCACGTCATTGAATAAAGCACTATGCCAGACTGAGGCTGTACTGTTCTGAGTTACTGACGGCGGACAGAAATATAGGTTGTACAGACAGACGTTTACAGCAGTCGACGCTACCCACAGAATAAAAATTGTTACAGATTCTGTTATATATACTATAGTGTTGCTGTTAAACTTTACCAAAAATAATATATAAAAATAATTAATTGAAGGAATCTTATATAATAAACAGTGTTTACATAATTTAGTTATTTTAATTTATTTATAATTATAATTTATTTTAAGATATTGACACAATTTCACTCTGACATTAATAAGGCTGAAACCCTCAGACTAAATCTAATGGACTGGCATTACTTACGAAGAGAAAATGTGTACAGGGAACATTAAAACAATTTTGGGTATTTTATTAATATTTTTATAGTGCATTTTTAATGGTTTTATGGGGCCTACTGTAGTTTTGGTCATTATAGTCGGCACAATCTAAAAGGTCAACTTTGACGTTTTTTGGTCTATATGTTACAGTCATAGTGATTAAATAGCAATTATTCATAATGACTGGTCATTATTTACCGTATGACTGGTAAAATAGGCTCAATACTTATACAATATGATAGGGTAAGAGTGAGACTTCTAACCCGTTAAGGCTGACCACACTGACATCGTACTCTTTCAAACACAAAAAGAATTTCTTAAATCGGACTATAACTGCCGGAGATATGGACTAACATACATAAAAAAAAATACGGTCGAATTGAGAACCTCCTCCTTTTTTTGAAGTCGGTTAAAATATGGAATGAATAATGGATCAGAAGCAGTATCGAAATAGTATGACATTTACCCCGGTAATTATGGGAAAAAAAATCACGTCCTCAAATATTGAACGTATCTCACCAGTCAGTCTGTATTATTATGAAACCCGAAAAGTGCAGAGCAGACGGATCACTTGATGGTAAGCAATAGCCGCCACCTATGGATACTTGAAACACTAAAAGCGTCATAAGTGCGACGCGGGCCTTTTGGGGGTTAGAAATTTAAGGGTTGTTGGAGTATAGGAGTTTGGGAAGGGGGATAATTGGGCCACTGAAAACCACACTCACTCAACGAAACACAACGCAATCGTTGTTTCACGTCGGTTTTCTGTGAGGCCGTGGTATCACTCCAATCGAGCTGGCACATTTGTACCGAAACATCTTTCTCACTTAAAAATCTATAGGATCATGCCCATAATTATGAATGTCACAGTAAACTTGCTAAATTTCTCCTTGAAAATAGAGATAGAAATAAGTTTGGAAGCATAGCAGAAAATTAAAGAATCCTGACTGCGCCAGAAGGAAGATTATGTTTTTTTTTTCGAGAGTATGTATGTATGTATAATTGTTTGGCACGCTCTGCAGCTTAAACGGCTTGATGGATTTTGGCTTGAGAGGTGTAGTTAGATTCGTGATTACTGTGAGAGTGACTATAAAAATAATAAAATTAAAAGAAAATGAAATAAAAAGGTAATTTAAAAAACTAAATAACCCGACTGCGTTTCTTCTTTATAACATGAAAAAAACACTAAAACAAGAAGGTCATCGTAAAATTGAAGCAGTCGGGACCCATTCTGCTGTATGTGCCCTCACTAAATGTTTAGAATGGGTCCCGACTGCTTCAATTTTACGATGACTTTCTTTTTTTTTAGGTTTTTTTTTCATTTTCATGTTATAAAGAAACGCAGTCGGGTTTTTTAGATTTTTAAATTACCTTTTTTATTCAGTTTAGGCAAAGGAACTTAAGTAAAAAAGAAACAATTTACTGTCTAGTTAAGTCATCGTTGTTTTATATATATACTCTTGTTCTTTTAAATTATGAATACCGCTCTTTTTTGCTCGACTTGGCGGGGCGGGGCACAGCCGTGCCTCTATTATTATTAATGGCCATAGACAATACTTTCCTTTCTATGTGTTCCCAAATCAGTGGTTTTCTTGAGTTAGAAAGATGTACAACTAAAATGTCTACGGTTCAAAATATTATAAACTGACAGTGGCAGCTGGTATAAGTGGTGACGTGACAGTTGACAGTGACAATATAGACAACAGTAAAGAAAGAAAAGAAAACTCTTTTGAACTTGAAGTGTTATTTTTATTTCGTTTTGTGTTTCATGTTTTTTTTAAATTTAATTCGAAGAATTCTAAACAAGTTCGAAAATAAAAATTCGAATAACGCTGATTCGTTTTTTATTTTACACTTTCAGAATTTTTCATTTGATTATTATTTATAACACGTTACTATAGCAATAATAGTGTACAAATAAATTGTTTTTTTTTTGTATTAATCTACAAAAGTACAAAATGTCTGACGAAGAAAGATGGAATAATCGCAATAGAGGTAAGTTTACTTATAATAAATATCGGGCCTTTTAAAATCCGAGATATTGTTAAATGCTTTCTAGTTTTATTTTTATTAGTTTTTAGTTTTATCAAGCAATTTTTATTTCTCATTCTTTGCGGAAATGTTTGCTTTCTCAAATGTCTAACTAGTGTTTCTATTCAAACGATGATAATTATAACAGTCTATTATTACCATAATTCTGAAACCTAGTTTTACGTCTTTGTATGTATTTTATTCTATTTTGTTATTATTATTGGTTGAAAAAATAAAATGGATATTCTCCTACCTACTTACAATGTTGCGATAGCTAGGCGTTGAATATATTATTTGGGCTTGTGTATTGTATTGGTTTTGGATTAAATCTTCTAAAATCTGGTTGGATGAATCTAATCAGAAAATAATGTTCCATCTAAACATCATTAACATATTCAGTTTGTAATTCTAAGTGTCGTCTTCGTCTTTTTTGACTATATTGCCTACTTGTTGTATTAGTTGTGTCTAGTTTTAGCGATTTTCTGTCTTGGGATGGGATTGGGAATTCTTTGTTGGTTTTTTAAATACTTAGGTTATTACTTGGGTTTTAGTGGTATTGTTGATATTTTAGTTATTACATATATAAAATGACATATATATGACATGTATAGGAACATAAATCAAAATAATACACATAAGTTCTTGTCAATTTGTTTGTTCTAGTATTGTATAACTGGTAAAATTACCTAGACAATATTAAAACAATCAGTAATAGTAACACAGTTATGATTAAGATAATTTTAATGAAAAGTATAACAAACCCAAATACATTTATTAGTTATGTTGAAGCCGTTGCAGCTTTTTTTTTGGCAAATACATATTTCCGTTTATTTTATAGATTAAACAAACCTGAAGAAAAGTATTTTTAGAAGAAAATGCTGTCATACAATAGGGACAATCAAAATAGTCCACAATTTGTAACAATTTGCATTATAACTGACTCTCAGATAACCCACTAGTATTAAAATCATCCTATTTTCATTAAAATATTAGGAACTGATCTTACTTATAATATTGTTATTACGTAAAATCGAATATTTTATGTTACTTGTTACTTAAAAACCTTAAATTTTGAATTTGACAAATTATTTTCGATTTTATCACAATTTACAATAAATTTCTACCAAGAAAAACACGCAAAATCTATGTATTATGCTTCTTAACACGTTGACTGTCCCATCTATTTTGGATAATCTTGTTGGTACGTCCAATGGAACTTAAAATATTCTACTGATAAAAAAAGTATAAAAGGGGTTTGAGTAACTTTGTATGGACTTGTGGCATCATTTTTTTTTTCAGCGGCCACCAATAAATTTTGCTGTGTTCAATACACATATATGTTCAATTATTTTTATCCTAAGTTATATCAAAGCTGAGATATTTGAGTTTGAAGAATTTAAAAATGTAGTCTCTATAAATACTTCAATTACCATCCTGTGTGAAAAAATCTTAGTTATTGTATATTATTAGAAGATTGATATTAGTTATTGGCTTTACTGTTTCTCGACCTCTCGTCTGTCAACGTGACGTCAGTATTGGGCCCTAGGAAATAATAAAAACACAGTATTATACCTTATTGCATTTATTACATGATTTTTAAAAACACATTTACATATTAACTTTCTTCGTCCATTTCGTTCTCAATGTCATGTCGAATAATGGTATCTAAAAATTGTGCCGGCGGAGTCAGATTATTTTGATATCTGCCCCATCCCATGTACCATATAATAGACATTATATGCAAACAGCAGCCTGTCAAATTATACGATCTACGACGAGTGCCGCCAACACGATTTAAGCTGCGTCGGCAATAGATACAAATTGCAACGTTAATTACATCCATGGCGTTATACTAAATCGTAAGAATATCAGAGTCCAAAGAGCTATGCTGGGTCAGTCAATGAAATGTCCAATGAAATGCCAAGTCGTTATAATTATCCACAAGTCCACGAGAGATTAGAAGCGTAAAAAGTAACACACAACAGTTAGGGACGTTTCTGTTACTACACACCATCGGCCCATAGATAAAAGACATTGGGGGTCCGTACGATTCATCTACGTCACTGTATTTGAATTATTTTATTTAGCATTCCTAAAAAAATATGGCAGGCACCCAAAAGAGTGCAATAACATTTAATAACTTCTTCGATTTCAATTACCAATATAAAACCAAATATCTCAGTTCCGATATGGTTTAGAGAAATATGACCATAATAGCTTTTGATCGCTGTATTCTGTTCTTTCATAATATTTAAGTTTCATTACTGGCCGCTCAACTTCAAAACGACGCCAACTTTACCCAAACCCCTTTCGATGGAACATTTAAGTCTTATTTTTTCAAGTCTGTGTTCATTCGTCCCTAGAAAATTCAAAGTTCTAGCTCACACATCCCAGCGCAGTAAAGGCAGTTCAGTTGCCACTGACTAAAGCATTATATATAATGCACGGACGTCACAGCCAGATCATATCATGCATTACATGTAATGCACGGACAATCAATGTGTTAATAATAGTGATTAAAAAAAAAATTAAAAATTACCCATAATCATAAAAAATATCAAACAAAGTAAAATTTTTAAATATTCAGGATCATTATGAACCTTACTTAAGCATTAAAAAAATTAACCAGCTTTCCTTTTTTAAATAATCGGGTTCTTTAGAAGCGGTAATCTTTTTTTTTCTCTGTATTCTTTTTAACACTGATATTGCTGGCGGTGTTTCTTGTCTTACAGATCCCTATCGTTTTGATGTCTCCTAGCTTGTAACGTTTCTTTGTCCATATTCTTAGAAAAAAAATTGCCTATTGATGAAGCCGACATAATATTATTTATATCAAAAAAAAATCTTTGTATACTAATTCATTTCCTTGATATACATACTTACTTGTACTTTACCAGATTTTTTTACATTTCTTATAATGTGCACCTATTGATTAGGTGTAACTATAGTTATGTGGGTCCTGATTTCTTTCCTCTTTCAATAAGGGAGTAGTACTTTCTTTTACTTCTTCTTATAATGTCAATAAGAGAGTGATATTATTTATAGTATTTATATAGATTTATATTATAGTATTTTTTTATTTATTCATCTTTATTGGAGGCTGATTCACCCTCGTCCGTAGGAGAGCACCCATAAAAATGATTCTCGACCCATCCTCTCATACGGCTTCAAACATCTCGACTCGAGATGTTTGCTCCACTATGGGTAGACCGGTCTGGCGCGTGCTGGTGTAGCTTCATCGGGTCGCCAGTCGCGGAGGGTAGCGGGATCCGAGGCACGGTGTACCGTTCGTATGCACCGGTGTATCGTTGTCGGTAGTTTAAGATTACAAAACAATAATTGAATGTTAAGAAGCTGTAAATGAGACAGTATAATTAGAAATTTGAATATAGAATAATTTCAACATAACCATAAACACTGGGTCGTATGACTTGTTACATTTTCCAGCACCGAGTTTTCATATCTTTCTAGGTGTTCATCTATTTGTGAATGTAAGATGTTTAACACATTTGATAAAGCAATACCATAAAGAAAATCGGAAAATTTCTTGTTTTAACATAAGATCACACTCGGCGCTATTGTAGCTTTCTATTAGTAAAAGAATTCTTGGAATCGGATCAGTAATTTCGAAGATTAAATAATGAATGAATGAATTAATAAAAATATTCAATTAATAAACTGATTAATTAATTCTATTCAGAAAAAATATGTATTTGCAGAACGCCATCTATGGGTGAATAGATAAAACGTCCGCACCGCACAAAGCGTGTTAATTGTGCTAGCGGCTTTTTGCTTTTTAGTAATTTTACATTATCTCCGAAACTGTATGACCTATTCACATACTTTAAATGACAAATCATATCTTTATGATGTCCTTGTGATACTGAAATAATTTATTTTGATAATGATTCATATTTTGTTGCTTAAATAATCAACCAAGGTAAGTAAGCCGAAAATATATTTTTTCAAAATATAGTGTCGCGGACTTTTTTGTAGAAATCATTAAGACAGATTGCCATATATATATATATATATATATTGTTTTTAACCGACTTCAAAAAAAGGAGGAGGTTCTCAATTCGACCGTATTTTTTTTTATGTATGTTAATCGATATCTCCGGAAGTTATTGACCGATTTGAGAAATTCTTTTTGTGTTTGAAAGAGTACGATGTCAGTGTGGTCCCATATAATTTTTTTTAAAGTCTGACCATAAATGTGGAAGATAATCCAGGGAACTCCTCAAAAATGAACAGAATGTGCTCTGCGTTTGAGTTTAAGTGATGTATATTAGCTTATCTTTCTGAGTAACCATAAAATTCAGGACAGATAGTAACATATCTAGTATAGAATGATGGGTAGCTTGATGTGCTGTCTGATTTACATGTTTATGTAGGTACCTAATCTGTTTGTGTTTGACAAATGCATATCTCCGGCAGTTATAGTCCGATTTGAGAAATTATTTTTGTGTTTGAAAGAGTACGATGTCAGTGTGGTCCCATATAATTGTTTTCAAAGTCTGACCATAAATGTGGAAGATAATCCAGGGAACTCCTTAAAAATGAGCAGAATGTGCTCTGCGTTTACGTTCAAGTGATGCATACTAGCTTATCTTTCTCAGTAACCATAAAATTCAGGATAGATAGTAGCATATCTGGTATATAATGATGGGTAGCTTGATATGCTGTCTGAGTTACATGACTGTATATGTAGTTATCTAATCTGTTTGTGTGTTTGACAACTGACTATGTATGTAGTTTATGAACAGGTTACTGTCAGCTGTCGGCTCAGCAGATCATAAGTAAGGGTATCAGGTTAATATACAATTGAAAATAATGTACTCATGCGTCAATATGGGTAGATATTAGGTAATATTATTAATATATAGTTACATTTACAAAATATTAAAACCAACTTCAAATGTGTTCACTGTTATTGTATGTTATGATCTCACAATATATATAATTTAGGTACTGACATTAACTCATGACATTTCCTGCTTGACCTTGGAAAACGAAACCATTGAGAAAATCATTTTTCCACGCAGAGAAAGTCACGGGCAAAAGCTTATTACAAGTTTCGCAGCCTCGTCATTTCTGCTAATGCTCTCTCGTCATGGGGCCTACTTAATAATTTGTTAGTGTCTAAATCAGACAAAACAATGCCCTCCAGTGTTTTCACTCGACTAAGAGCGACATAAGTCTGTCCTTTGGCAAAATTTTTTTTGCCTAGATCTATGACAGCTCGCTCAAGAGTTGTGCCTTGTAGCTTATGGACAGTGACGGCCCAGCTCAAAATTAAGGGAAGCATTCGACGCTCTACATCTCCGTATCCCCTTGTGGCTTGATAAGTGGTACACACTGGGGGTATGGCAATGCAACCATCATTATCTTTTAACCGGAGACCAATAGAATCGTCATCAAATTTAATGAGTACAGCTTCTGGAAGCTCCCCTTCTTCCAATTGGTCTCGGCGGAGGGCAGGCCATTTAAATTTTTTTATAATACCCATTGCACCATTGACGAGTCCTTCAGAAACGGATATATTGCGTCTTAACATTATTCTTGACTCGACACTCAATTTGACAGTCTTCAATAGGCCACCACAATTGTTAACATCCTTTGGAATAACATTGTCTGGTGGCCTTTTACCGTAAGTCGCAACCTCGCGAGATTCGTCGATAGCATTAATCGTGTACAAGCGATGTTTCTTTGATATCATACTGCTAATTTTTTCATTATAAGCATCAACTTGTCTGATGGTTGGATATATACGAACAGCAACTCCATCTGCGAACTCACCGGTCAAAGGTATGTGCCGTCTTTCACAAAGGAGTTCTAGCTGAGCCGTCGTCAATTCACCCACACGTAAGCTGTTCAATAAATCTATAAATTCTGTGTCGTTACGCTGGCGCATGTTGATCGTCAGTTCACAGAAGGAGAACAGCTGCCACAAATTTATTTCTGCCGAAAACCGTGGTGGTTGCATAAAGCACCAATGTCCTTTAACCGGGGGAAGCTGCATGATGTCTCCAAATAGTAAAATATTTACTCCGCCAAACAATTTATTATTATTTTTGAACTCCTGAAGACGAAGATGGATAATTCGTAGATTTTCATACGATACCATCGATATTTCGTCCACAATGAGCCAATAAATGTTTCTCCATTTTCGCCTTTCATTTTCTAGCTTTTGTCCGGTAATTTTTTTGTAATTCATAATGTTTCCCTTTTCGATAGGAAGTGAGAAAATAGAGTGTAAGGTTTTACCAAACACTTGTCGAGCGGCTACACCAGTCAAAGACCCAACTTCAACAAAGTTAGCCTTGAGCAATATGTCAACTGTGGGTGCATAACACCGTTTTATATGCTCTACAAGTAGTTTCAAAACGAACGATTTTCCACTTCCAGCCCCACCTGTAATAAACATTAATAACTGGTCATCTCGTCCCTGAAGATCATTTTCTATAGCCGCCGAAATTTTTTGAAATAGATCTTTTTGTTGAATGTTAAGTCCATGAATGTTTCTAAGAAAAACTTCGTCTGGCATAACGGTCCTTTCGTTTTCACTTTCGCAGTAGTTATCGTCATCATTCATGATTTGTTCACCACCACAAATCGGGGGACCATTGTCTGTTCGGGTGTCACGAGCTGCATTGAGGGCAACAGCTTGAGCGAGAGCCTGTTGAATGATTTGCTCTGCATGAGTGAAATCTTCTGCGCTTATGTTACTCTGTAATGGCCTCAGTTGTCCTTGGCGTCTTATAAAACACTGTTCCGCAGTTTCCTCTTCCAGTAAAAGTTCACTCTCAACACGAAACGGTACGTGGCAGACTATCAAACTATAATAATATGCTTCTTTGTCACTGTTTAATGTATAATAGCGTGTACGCAGTACAGCTGCTCTGTTTCTTATACGCATTCTTGTATCGTCTATCAATTTGATATATCTTGCTGGGGTAACGTCTTGGTCCATCAGTTCAGCATCACCATCATCTTCACTCCATTGTACGTTTGATACAGTTTCAAAGCGCACAGCAAATTCAGCAAGGCTTAAGTCTTCTAATTCGTATGGTCGTAAGACGTAGCGATCAAAAATGTTATTATATATACTTGTTTCATCGGCATCAAAACGCAGGAGCCTAAAACGTTCACTTGGTTTACAGCTGTTTACAAATACAGTTTTTCGTGAAGACATTTTTAATGGTAAATGGCATAGCCTATAAGCACATTTCGGAGCACTTACCAACCGTTGACCTAAAATAGCCATGGATACATAAAACAACTGTTTCCATATATCACCACCTTGCCTTTTAGCTTTTGCAATAGCTTCGCGTATAGTATCGCCAGTATCGTGTGGTTCACACTTGCTAGCGTACTTAGCAACGTAATATGCAACTGACGTCACATTGCCACATGGTTGCACGTCAATATTTCCCTTCCATAATTTCAATAAAAATTCATTGTAGTTATTGACCATAGTTTCGTCAGAGGATCTTTTTTTTTAATACGCAAAATCGCCCATTGTTATTTAGAGCTTCGTCTGCACCTAAACAAACAGTATCTGTACTGACTGGTCTTGGAAAACCAAAGCGGCAACGGTGATTATCGCAATTTTTATAGCACGTCGGCGTATGTTTGTGTGTCTGTACATCTCTGACTAATTGATTGAATTCAGGGCTCTCCGTATGTAATGAGTACGAGACGACTTGTTCAATCAGTCTAACACCCTCTTGAGTAGCAAAATCTGGTATATTTTTACACCAAACTAACATGTGCAAATGTGGACTTCCTCGATTTTGAAATTCTATTCTGTACCAGAAGTCTTCAACAGGACCACCTAAACAATTTGAGTCACGCTTTAAACATCGCATTAAAGCATTTACACGAACTGTGAATTGCCTGGATACAACAACTGGATATCTTTGCACCAGATCCAAGCGTTCTGAAAATGATAAGCTGTGTACTTCATTATGATCACGACCATCTGCTATTAATAATGCTTGTAACATGTCCGGCCAATTCAGGTCATTACAAGAAAATGTCATAAACCATGTAGGTGGTCCTAAAGATCTTACCATAGCAACGAGTTCAGAGCAACTTTTTTGCCAATACGATGCTGATCCTCTGATATTCCTCATTGTCAAATGTATATTATCTACAAGGCCTTGAGGTGTATGTTCTCCTTGTCCTTGTCGCATCCTACAAGATACTGAAACGCTCGATTTCGCTCGGTAATATTCGACAACAGACAAGGCAAAGAATAAATAATCGTTTTTACTAAATCTCTTGTCCTCGTTCATTATTCTACTTTGGAAATAATCCAATGGAGTTATTGGGTTTTCCCTATTCTCTCCAAAGCCATTCCTACCGTCAGGAAATAAAAAATACCAAGCTAATTCCTCTACTCGCCGTTCTCGCTCTAAATTCAAAGGTGGTGCGGTTTTTCTTTTAATTTCAGCTAATTGCAACTCATTATCTACAGCTGAGCCATTAACTGATACAATGTTTTCTAAATTTGGAACTGCCTCATCTATATTGCGGAGCATACTAGTTGTTTCAATAAGTATAGTGTGACGTCAAGAATCATGTAAAGGTTGGGATGAATTAGGTTTTTCAAGGTCGGTAGTTACTAATCTAGGACTAGCTGGAATTAAAATAGGCGATTTTTCACTAGCTGTTGGTGATTGTTCCTGATTTTCATACATGGAACTGTGGGTGGGTGAAGTATTCGGAGTTATAGTTAAAACTGTAAGAGAAAAGATATTAAGACTGTCTCTGAGATTACGGAAGTTTTTTCTGGGTGTTACATACAAGTTACGACGCAATATTGAGTGCATGCTGTTTAAATCAGTAAAACGCATACAACATGCTGCACCTCGTGTAGGTGCTTTGGCTCCCTTAGGACCACGAGCATGAGAATCGAATAACCAATATGTAGATATGCCTTCTTCGATTTTACAATGAACAGCCACAGTAGTAGCGTTAGCTGTAAGTATGCCAAATGAAGATTCTCTGAAAAAAGATATTAAAGCTTTTATCAAATTAGGGAACCCATCAGTACTGTTATCATCATCTATATGACCATTATAATTTGACTCTTCAAGGAAATTGATATTAATGGTCCTTCTGTTGAAAATTATTTGTGGTAAGAGATCTCTCACCGCAAGATATTCTTGATTAATTTCTCCGATTCCAGGATTGTTGCGGGCATTTATGCAATCATTGTAATACTTGTCTCCCAGCATTACTATATAATCAATATCACTCCTAGCCCAAATATTTGGATTAACCGTACAAAATGCCACACAAGCGACAGTCGCAATTCCTGTGCATTGCTTACCACGAGATTGTGGTGGAAATCTTGAATCACCTTGATGAAATGATCCATGCAGTATAGCTACATTGTCATTCAAGGTTACAAAATAACATTCTCTTTCGGGGACAGCTTGCTGTAATGTACTCGCTGTGTTTTTGTCACTATTTACAGGCTCATCCGCAATCTGAATGATCATGGAAAGATCAATTATGTTTTTAAAATGGGGTCTAACATCTCTGTAAAGAATATTATTGGACATTAACCAAGTCAAAGCGCGATGCAGTTTGTTCATATCCACAACGAACTCCTTGGAACGTTGGATGTTTTCGAGACTTTCTACTACAAGAACTAATCCAGCTTCATTTGGAGCAAGTGGTAATTGCTCTGCTATTTCAATAACATCTTTTGCAAACAAAATTACTTGACCCTTACACCAATCTTGACTAAAACGGTTTTGCAGTTTCATTATTTTAAGAAATGGTACTACACGGCAAAGCAATTGTCTCTCAACATTTGTTAGATCTGCTAACTCTGGAGGTATGGGAGCAGCAGTCAATTTATTCCAGTATGCAAGTGGAGGAATCTTACGCTTTCGGAAATGGTTATTGCATCGGGAACAAACAGTAATTTTACCCATTACTACTAATTGTTCAGGCATTATAGAGCTGTACTTGGTTGTTTGTAAGGTGCAGCGTTGTTGGGGGTACAGTAGTTTTTTGCAAACTTCACATGGAACATCTGCAAAAACGTTATTTTTAGTTTTCTAGTTTAAGCAGTTTTATTTTATTTTTTTAGTTTTCTAGTTTAAGCAGTTTTATTTTTTTGTTTAGGGCTTGGCACCGACTTCAAATTTAGCGATAGGTAGGATATAAAATAATAGACTGCTATTAATTAAATAGGTACTTAGCTGTAGTGTTTATATTGCAAGTTAATTTTCATTTATTTTTAGTTTTTTAGTGTTTTTGATATTTTTGTGTTTTAATTAGTTTTTTTGAAGTCGGTTTTAATTTTTTTTTAAATTTTATTTTATCAATTTTAAGCAACTGTTTAGGCAGCGCATGCGTATTATTCTATTTAATGAGCTATTTCTGTCCGACTTTCTGTTGTGATTGCTCGGTTAATAAACATGTTATAAAAATAATTTATAACCTATAGCACTCAGGAATAATGTAGCTTTCTACCAGTGAAAAATTTTTTAGGATTGGATCATTAGTTCCAGAGATTACCCTCTACATACAAACTTACAAATTTTACCTCTTTATAATATTAGTATAGACTAGACGACTAGGCGAACTTCTAATTTGGAATGCTTAGTTTAAAGGGCCATCTTTAATAAAAATTGTCCGGGTGTTTCATCACCTTGAAGTAATTTCATTTGTTCATCTAAGAACATCTTTTTGCAATTCGGCTATTACTCGTTTTCGGGAATTATTTGTGAGTGCGTATTTATTTAATTTATCACCGTCTTTTATTATGTGCAAAAAATGAACGATGTTTACATTTTTTGGCACTAGTCTATTTAATTTTCTACGATTATTCCACCGCATTATTAGTGTGGTGACGTTCCCAAAACACACACCACACCCTTGAAAAGTTATTTTTCATCCAGTAGTTCTCTATGTAGTTCTTAAATTTATATTCGGCTTCACTGTCACCCATCTCTGCTAAAATATAATTCCAACCACCTTCAATTATATTATTCAATTTCGTGCTGATGTATTTATTCATGCCAAGAGATTTAGCTTTCTTAGTCAACGATTTGACAAAATGAAAATAGCAGCCGTTTATTTTAGCTGCAGGAAAGCTTGCTGTTAAGGCAGAAAGTAAAGCTCTTTCAAAATCAACTGTCAGTTTAGTAGGAGTTAAATAAAATGCATTACGCTTTTTTTTATGGGACATGCCGGTAATCGAGCAGACGTATTACCTGATGGTAAGCAATCGCCGCCGCCCATGGACACTTGAAACACCAGAGGCTTTACAAGTGCGTTACCGGCTTTTTCACATTTAGAGCTTAATGTTACGACGTCTATACATACATATAAGACTTTTTAGAGGACTACCTGAAACATTGACAGCATCCTTTCACGGTACGCAGTGAGGTTGGTTCCTCCCTCTGCAGCACCGTAGTACGCGCGCATGACGTTCTCATTTATAGATTGAGACCATTTCATGCGCCGCACACAACCGACCCGTCCCGGGGTCTGTTGACCCCTGGCTCCTAAGCCCGTCGGTGGCCGACCTCTCCCTGGCCGACGTGCAGGTGGCGGCGATGTCGGTGGGGAGAAATAGTCCTCGCTCGAGCTCGACGCTACTGCTGTCACCGGAAGTTCTTCGGGGTTGGGTTCCAGTGAAGCCGAGGTAGAGCTGAGCAACGAGTCCAGGGATGGTGGGGGGCGTTCCGTCTTCTTGCTCGCGTCAACATAGTTTTGTATAAATTTTCACTGGTATAATATAATATACTAGCTGTCCCGGCGAACTTCGTACCGCCTTAGCGTAACAATGATGATCCAGTTTATTTTGTATAGCTGAAACATCGACAGCATCCTTTCACGGTACGCAGTGAGGTTGGTTCCTCCCTCTGTAGCATCGTATTACGCGCGCATGACGTTGTCATTTATAGTTTGAGACCATTTCATGCGCCGCGCACAAACACCAGTAGCAGGGTCCCGTCCCGGTCTGGGGGGGTCTGTTGACCCCTGGCTCCCAAGCTTTCGGTGGCCGGCTTCTCCTCGGCCGACGTACAGCTGACGGCGACGTCGGTGTGGAGAAATAGTCGTCGCTCGAGCTGGACGAAACTGCTGTCACCGGTTCGTGGTTGGGTTCCGGCGACGGCGAAGCGGAGCTGATCGACGAGTCCGGGGATTGTGGGGTGCGCCTCGTGTCCTCCTGGCTCTCGTCAACATGTTTACGATTAAGTTTGCTTCATTTTTGTATATATTTGATTTTTCTTCTAGTTGTCAATGTCACTATAATGTCTTTTATTGTTATTTTTAAATCTGTAGAAGGGTCAATTCTGTACATTGAAAATATTGAAAAAATAAATAGCACGTGTTACTGGATCGACACCAAACCCAAATATGTGATTAAAAAATTTTTTTGTCTGTCGGTCTGTCTGTATGTTCAATCATCACGTGAAAACTAACGGTTCGATTTCGATGAAACATACATACATACATAACCTCACGCCTGTCTCCCATGGGGGTAGGCAGAGACAATGGAACGCCAATTGCCACGGTTCTTACACACTTCTTTCGCTTCATCAACAGTCATCAGTCTTTTCATGCATGCTCGTATTTCGATGAAACTTGGTATAATTATACTTTATTATCCTGGGCATAAAATAGGGGGTACTACGTCCGAATGGCCCAAATCGAATGACCCATGGGCCATTCGGACGTAAACAAAAATCAGCTACGTCCGAATGGCCCACTCAAGGAAAAAAGAAGGAAAACAAATGAGTAACTACATAATGTACATTCGGGTGCAATGTATATTTGGGTACGGTCGGTGTATTTTGGTAGTATTTACCCGACTGCGCCAGAAGGAGGGTATGTATGTATGTATGTATGTATGTATAATTGTTTGGCACGCTCTGCAGCCTAAACGGCTTGATGGATTTTGACTTGAGAGGTGTCGTTAGATTCGTATTTACTGTGAGAGTGACACTGGATATATAAAAATAATAAAAAATCAAAATGGCGGATTTTTGGCGCCAAATTCGAATATTGCCCACTCTCTAGCTTGAACGACTCGATGGATTTCAGCTTGTTGGGGGTCGTTTGATTCGTATTTACTGTGGGAGTGAGAGTGACACTAGATATATCGAATATATAGATATACCAAATTCGACGCTTATCTGTCCAGTCAGTAATTCGTTTATAGTAGTCTGAATTATCCAATTCCTTTCTAAAGTTTTAGGCTTACTTTTTTAACATTTGTATACCATTAGGTTTACTTATCTGATTTAAATAATATTTGATATCATTATGCAACCCTTGTAAAAGTTGACCAATATTTGGTTTGACTTTTATATATTTTCTAATTCTATTGTTCCATGACTCTACAATGTTATTTGTTTTATGGTATTCATTATATGTACACCATTCACATTATCTTCTAGCCATGTGCTAACAAAGTAATCGTTGAATTTTCTATAATTATCTATGCTCGGACTCTCTGCCATTATATAAAGCCAACCATCGTCAACGAATTGTGGCGGTATGTGGGATAATGCAGCACATAATTTTACGTGTGTCTTGCCTGATTGTGTCTTATGTAAGTCAAATTTTTTTGCTGCACGCCACAAACATTGGTTGAAATGAAAATTGCACCCTGTTATTTTTACATTTGGAAAATTATTTTGTAATGCTACTATGGTAGCTATTTCAAAATCCATTATGGCATGAGTTGGATTCCATTCTGGCTCGCGACTTTTTATTAATTGAAATAGCACCTGATATGTGTCAAGCTTCTTATCAGGTAGTAGAGCATACAGAATTGGAATTACATTAACAAATTCTTCGGTGCTTCCGATATCTGCATGAATTGTAAAAACTTGATAAAATCCATTTGGGCAGATCTTAAATGTCCCATCAAAGAAATAACTTCTTGACTGCCTCAAGTAAACAAGTAAATCCTTATGTCCAAATATTAATATTCTCTTTTGTCTGTATTGATAATCAGCAAATAACATAAACAAATATTTTTGAGGGATAATAACGTCAGCTCCTTTTCTAAAGCAAAGTTTCTTAGCGCCAATTGAGCTATTTCGCTTTTGGTACAGATTTTTGCTTACATTTTCAAACTTTGGTAAATTTTGAACTCCTTTTTTAGCAAGTATTTGCATATGTTCATTAAATACTTTAGGAACCGGAATAGATAAATCGTGGCAAACAGCGTTTTTACATTTTTCCATTTGTTCTTTAATGTCCGTTGTTTCTAACTCTTCAGGTCCATGCTTGTGTGCTGTTTCACGTATAACTTTAAAAGGGTTACTTTTCGTTTTAATAGAAGCACTGCACGTATTTTTTTTTGCACAACGCCAAACTTCTGTTCCGTCTTTGTTCAGCCTTTTCCAATTGTACTCATAGCCACCTCTCCGTAGAAGTCGAGCACCTTTCCTCGATATACCCTCACTTGTACAAGGCTGCACGTAATCCATTATTTAAAGTAAAAAAAAATTAAATTCAAGCCCGTGTCGGGTACAAAGGAGGACCTTGGAACGACGTCTGACGTGACGTTTGTTTTGTTTTTCAGAGTGTAAATGAAATCAGATTTAAAAAGTTACAAAATCGGTAAAATTATTGAAAAGGTTGAAAGAAAAAGAAGTTTTTATCAACATCGACAGGCACTAAATTAAGTATATACAATGTGAACCCCTAATTGAAAATATTGAAAAATAGTGATTTTTTCGGTAAAAATAATTCACAAACGATTTTTTTTCTCACCAAAACATTATCAAACATATGAAAAAAGTAATGAATTAGTTAGCCAAGGTTATTAGGTACCGTTTGTCGTTTTTTTTTTGTTTCTACGACGCATACAACCTTTGATATCAAAAAAAGTAAAAAAAATATTAAAATAGCCATAACTTTTAGGGGGAGGGGATTCGACCACTTCGACCCCCGACTTTTGTCGATAAAATTAGGTGTAGAACTCAGCCTTAACGGGTTAGAAGTCTCGCCCCTATCACATTGTATAGTATTTAGTATCCCCAGTGACAGCGGACGAGTACTTCGACGTCTAACCACGCCTAACACCTTTATTTTAGTTTTAAGTTAGTATATTTATTCCTTTTTTTTTGGTATTTTTAAGTTGTAAATAATGTGTTAGTTTAGATTAAAAGTAGATTATATTTTTGAAATAAAATAATATATAAATATATACATCAGTATATAGTAATTATATATTTTATGTCGTAAATATTAATAGTATAATAAAAAAAAATATATACATAAATATATATATCAATATATTAAAAATATTAATAATATATTTTTTTTTTATGTTAATATAATGTTTGCGAATGTACTTTCTAATAATTTTTCATTTATTTTAACTACTCATTTGTTTTCCTTCTTTTTTTCCTTGAGTGGGCCATTCGGACGTAGCTGATTTTTGTTTACGTCCGAATGGCCCATGGGCCATTCGATTTGGGCCATTCGGACGTAGTACCCAAAATAGGATACTTTTTATCCTGGAAAAATACGTAGAAAAAAAAATCTTTATTTTTCAGTTTTATTCTGCTCAACAGCAGTAGCTCAATAGAGGGATCTCTTTAATTATTATGGGCCTCGCCGTATTTGGGTCCAATAGATATTTACAAGATGTCATTGTCAGAGTTACTCAAAATGGAGAAATAAAACTTCCACGCGAAGACCGACATCCACGTGGACGTAGTCGCGGGCGGAAGCTAGTCATAAAATATATTTTATGGGTGAATATTATAAAGTTTGTAGTTCTGAAATAGGTGTTGATCCTTATTTGATTTTAAAAACAATACGAAATATATAAATTATAAATATAAGAAGCAGACAAAAATTTCACATGTTGACGTCATTAATTAGTTTATTTTTTCTATATTTATTTGAAATTCTCTACATTTACATTTTTAAATACTATACATACAAAATAAATAAAATAATATTTAAAAATATAAAAATAGGAGCCGACCAGTAGCGGGAGCATGGTCCAAGCCACCGGTGGTTAGGGCTCCAGAGACAGAAACCTCCTCACAATACGTGCCGTTTCGAGGAGTACTGCCTTCTGCATCAGGCCCTTGATCCATCCACCCAACCCCAGCCTCCTAAGGTAGTTGTCGAGGCTGTTGGGTATTAATCCGTTGGCCGACACGACTATTGGCACAACGATAGCCAAATCCACATTCCACATGTCGACAACCTCGTGAGCCAAGTCAAAAGCTTTCACGAGGTTCTCGTCATGAGGGATGGTGATATCGATTATCATCGTGCGGCGCGCTTGTCGGTCTATCACCACTATATCAGGTTTATTGGCTACAATAGTCCTGTCAGTGATGATAGATCGATCCCAGTACAACGTGATATGGCCGTTTTCGAGAACTGGATCGGGCGCATTCTTGTAGTATGGAACCTCAAACTCAACAAGTTGGTAGTGCAAAGCAAGCTGCTGGTGGATAATCTTGGCCACCTGATTATGTCTATGCAAATATTCACCATTAGCCAAACGACCACAACCAAAAATTATATGTCTTATGGATTCACCAGGACTATGACATGCCCGACATATGTCAACGGTCCCATCCTTAATAATATATTTCCGGTAGTTATTCGTAAGGATAACTTCGTCCATAATTGCACAGACAAATCCTTCAGTTTCTCCAAAGAGATTACTGAATCGTAGCCAAGATACGGACGCCAGAAAATCTACACTGGGTCCATGAAGGGCCCGGAAGAAGCCTCCGTGGAGCTTCTTGCTATATGCCATACCTCCTTGCGGTCATTGAATTGAATCAATTGTCCACTGCTGCTACTTCTCGATGCATACCCTCGTTTACTTTCAGGAAATATTCCCTGAGGTTGCACACCTCACGGTTATGAAGGATCTTAGCATTTAATAAGCCTCGACCCCCACACTTCCGCGGGATGTATAACCTCATGATCGATGAACGAGGGTGATGCATACGATTTGCAGTCAGCAGTGTTCGGACTCGCCTATCCAGAGTGTCAAGTTCAGTCTGAGTCCACTTGAGTATACCAAAAGAATACATCAGAACCGGCATGACTCAACCGTTATAGGCTCGCACCTTGTTTCCGCCTGATAATGAACTTTTCAGCACTTTATTCAGGCGGCCAAAGAAGCGTTCCCGTAACGATTGTTTCATGTCCGGTCCATTAATGCCTAATCCCTCTGACATACCCAGGTACTTGTAAGTATCATTTGCGGAGAGCGCTCTTAGTTTTGTGAAATCTGAGAGTTCTAGACCCTCAGATTCCACAATCCCTCCTCGCTTCACATGCATGACAGCACATTTATCTACTCCAAATTCCATTCTGATGGAACTACTAAATTTTTCATTTTTTTTCAGTAGTCCCATCAGTTGTTTGTTATTTGGAGCAAACAACTTGAGGTCATCCATGTAAAGCAAGTGGGATATGACTAGACCCCTTCTCCGCAAAGGATAGCCTAGCCCTGAAGCCTCCAATAAAGTACTGAGAGGATTCAACGCCAAGCAGAACCATAGTGGGCTCAGACTGTCACCCTGGAATATTCCTCGCACTATCCTTACAGGTTCTTCACTCCCTTGGATTTGTCTACATCCCGGATAGCAAAGCACAGTACTCCATTGCCTCATACATGACTGCATGAAGGCGCGTAGAGTTGCATCTATTTTATACAACTCCAGCACCCTCATGAGCCATGTATGTGGCACAGAGTCATATGCCTTTTTATAATCTATCCAGCATGTAGACAAATTCTTTCGGGACCGACGAACCTGTTGGCTTACAACCATATCAATGAGGAGTTAGTTATATTATATTATTATCCCTTAGTTCCACGAGACCCCTTCCTACATCCATTTTGAGATACAGACATAATGGAATGTTTTGTTATTTTTGTTCTCAAAATAGATGTAAGAAGTTTATAGACCGTTGGTAAACATGTAATTGGTCTATAATTTTTGGGTTCAGTGGAACTACCTGATTTATGGAGCAGATGGGTAACGCCTGTTGTTAGAAATTGGGGCAACGATCCAGCTTCTAAAGCTGCCTGGAACTGCGATGCTAAGCGAGCGTGTGAACTGGTGAACCATTTGAGCCAGAAGTTGTGCAGCCCGTCTGGCCCCGGTGATTTCCAATTTGGGACCGAACAGGCTGCATTGCTCACATCAGAGGAGGTGATTATCACCTCTTTCATCTCTGGCACAGTTTCACACCTTCGCTCAACATCACAAATCCAGTCATCCTCTGTGTGGCTGACAGGCACCGACCAGATGTTGCGCCAAAATGTGTTAGTGGCTTCATCATCCGGTCGTTGCCCATCAGTCACATCTTGGTTGTGACTGATGGGCAACGTCGTTGTCGTTTCTATATACCTATCTCTGATCTCTTTGGAACATGCGATTCTGAGTATATCGCTCAACTCGTTTTTTGTACCGCCTGATACGATTTGCCCATGCGTAGACTTCCTGCTTCAGGAAGTCGATGCGTTCTGTAACACGCGACATGTATTCATGAGGACTGGTTTCAGTCCCCACAAATGCACGTCTTACAAAGCGCATCACTCTAGGACGAGTATTGCCCTCCCTGAAGCAGTATAGTTTGCCGATAAGCACCCTGGCCTCACTGATACGACGCTCAATCCTGCACTGCCAGGCTGGCATTGCTGGTTTTGGTCGGACTGCTGCGTCAAGATTCGAGAATCTGACGTTAGCCACTCGACAAGCTGCTACCGCCCCACAGTACAGAATCGAGTGTGTATCATAGAGGTTTTCGCTACTTTCAAAATATGTTTTAAGTAGCGAATCCAGAGCGCTTACCAGCGCCCTATTTCTTCCACACATGGGCAAACGTGGCAGTTTTGGTTTTAAAGGAGCAAATCTATACACACGAATTGCATCCTCCAAAGCAATCCTCAGTCGTTCATTGCACTGAGTACTTACTTGTTCAACCCTGTTGTCCTCCACTCCAGCGGCAGGAGTGGTCGGTATCACATTTTGTGACACTGTAGGTGATTGTGCCACCTCTTGTGGTGGGGCGGGGACGACACGGTTGCGCAGTGCTTCTGAGCGTAGCCGATCAAGTGCAGCCTCGTCCAATCTACGATTGCGTTGGATGACCCGCACCTGATCCGAGAGTCGTTGAGCCGAGACGTTGACGGATGGTTCGAGTACCTGAAACATCGACAGCATCCTTTCACGGTACGCAGTGAGGTTAGTTCCTCCCTATGTAGCACCGTAGTACGCGCGCATGACGTTCTCATTTATTGTTTGAGACCATTTCATGCGCCTCGCACAATCATCGGTAGCGGGGACCCGTCCCGGGGTCTGTTGACCCCTGGCTCCCAGGCCCGTCGGTGGCCGGCCTCTCCTCGGGCGACGTACAGGTGGCAGCGACGTCGGTGTGGAGAAATATTCGTCGCTCGAGCTCGACGCTACTGCTGTCACCGGTTCGTGGTTGGGTTCCGGCGACGGCGAGGCGGAGCTGAGCGACGAGTCCGGGGATGGTGGGAGTGCGCCTCGTGTCCTCCTGGCTCTCGTCAACATGTTTTTAATGTAGTTTTCTTCATTTTAGTTAGATCATATTAGATTTTTCTTATTGTTGTCACTGTTACTGTGATGTCTATTTTTATTGTTATTTTTATAATGTTTTTTTTTTTAATTTTGTAAAATATTTATGGGTAAGTTTATAGTTGTTAATTAATTTATTATTATAGTCTACGTATACTAGTATTACAGGCCACGCTTGTGATAATAATACAAAAAAAACAAAGGTTTTAAATTTAATAAACATGTGTTATTTGTACACCTCATACCCTACTTGTAAAAGAAAATGAAAACTAAAGTTACTAATTCTCAGTGTGTATTTGGGAGGCTATTTCTGGTATGTTAGCTGTCATCTACGAAGCTCGTCAAATACGAAAGACGAGAAGCATATTTATTCTATAGTTGAGAATTGTAAGTTTGTTAGTTTGCTCAGCATAGCGCGTATTGACATATAGGTATACCTATGACTTATTTACAAAACATTCTTGGGCCGCAAAGAAGACGTCGGCGGGCCGCGTGTTGCCGACCGCTGCTTTAGCTTATACATTAGTTACTAAGTAATCCGGCGCGGTTTCATTTGCTCAACTAAGTTCTTATAGACCATTATTATATTGTGTTGAATAGTTTATTTATCGAGAAAGCTATAAATATAAGAAAATTGAATTCAGTTTTTAACACGTTTAAATATTTGCGATGAGCCCTGAACAGTGTCTTTTTTTTTAGTTAAAATCCACCACGTGTTAAATGACAATGCCTGATCCTGCCTCACCTCAATTTCTTCAATGTACAAGAAATGTAAATTATTCAAAATTTATGCAATGAAAATAGGACCCCTTGGATACTTAACTATTATTCTGATAAACTTGCGGATAAAATTAGGGAATAAAAAGAATTAAAAAAACCCAAGGCCTATTTCCTGTTTTTATCGCGACCATCTGTGTTTCTTTGTACGCTTGCACGAGGAACAAAACGAGTCATTCAATAAAAAAAAGATTTATTAATGTAGTGTGTACTGCGGACATGTCTGGTTTGTGTGTAAACGATAGGTTTAGGTTTGATAAGTGTTATATAAAAGTACCAAGAGTATAATTATCTATATTTATTGAGTTATTATTTTTTTAGTGACAGTTGAATGACCTTTAGAAAAATTAAATTAAATTATAATTCCAAAACTGGTAAACTTGTTAAGTTTATTTGTTACAAAAATAAAGTTTGTAGCTATCATATTTTAAGAAATATGGGCTTTTTTCCCATTTCAACAAAACATTTTTTTTTAATTAAGTGGTACTGTTGTAGCATGTTATTTTTATTAAATAACATGCGCAATAATATTGTTGAGTATGTCCTAAAATATTATACGCGACAATCGCGCTATATAGGAGATACAGCATTTCTAAGTATTTATGACTTTTCCATGGAAATAGGGTTGTCAACTAGAAGTTACAAAAAAAAAGTTTTAATTATTTACGAAGTAGGTAGAGTCAATAGACCTATAATTCAATTTGTTTAGTTATTTTAAAAAAGAAAATGAATAATCATAATATGTTTTTCATATTAAAATATGTTTTAAAAAAATAAGAAATACGTTTCGTAACATCAGATCGTTGTTTTTATCATTTGGATTACGGTGCACTATGGTTGAAAATTTTTAATGACTAAGACTACACTAACAAAGTTTTGTATCAGACAACATCAAAATTATTTACATTTTTATATGTTCCTAATCAAATGGACTATAGAGAATTTCCTAACAAAAATAATTTTCTTTGTCATCATCTGAACATATGAAAATATCTTCAGATGGTAGTATCAGGCTATCTTCTGCCTCTATTGCATTTTCAGTAATAGCATCAGTAGTCGAATCTGTTATTTGTGGATCAGTAACAACATTTTCCATAGACGGCTTTAACAGTGCTAAAACCTTCGCAGGAAGAGCGGAACGTTTATTTTTTTTATGTCGACTGCTAATGGACATGGTCGATATAAATGGATCTGAAGATTCCAACGCTCGGTGAAACAAATCCAACACTGTGGTTTTTCTATTAAATTTTCTTGTGTGATGCTCACGGTCATACCGCCAAAATTTATTTCTTGACTCACCAGCCTGTTCTGAAAGCATACCTATGGGCAAGGAAATTGATTCTATTATTTTTGCACCGTGGATAAGTATTTTATGTATGGTGACTGACATATAATACCAGCCATACTTTTGAACATACTTTACGGCCAGATTTTCACAAAAAAGTTTAAACTTTTCAGAATCAATTTCCAATTCACTGGTTAATGCAACCAAAATTGTGTGCAGATCCTCAACCAGCCATTCCTCGATTCCCAAAATATCTGCAAAGGTTTTTCTATGAGGGTCGGATAATGCAGTACGGGCAGTATTACCGTCGTTCGTAGTACCCGAATTCGGTCTTACTACATCTACTAGCAAACCCATCTTTTCTCTTATTTGGGATTGTATGAGCTTTTTTCGGTTTTCTACAATACCAGCTTCTACCGATTTTTGGGCTACTCTCCACTTTTGCACACCTGGAACGTTTTTATAGCCTAAATGAAGAAGAAATTCAAAAACTCGGATCCAGGCATGCAATGGGCTAAGTCCATGTTGTAGAGCTTCCTGATTTAGTGACTTTTTTGCCACTACATCTAATTTATTAAACTCGGAGCAAGTAGCTCCACAACATGCACACCGCAATTGTGAATTAGTTTTCGTTGTGGTATTGTACACTTTGCCATCTATAATAGTTAAATACAATTTAGGAAGGCCAATAATAGAATATCCTGCAGAGTTTTCCGCATAAATGTGAGTAAGCTGCTTAATTTCTTCTTCCACGCGATTTTTCTCTCTAAGAATCAATTCTGTGGTTTCTGGTCGATACTGGATTTGTATTGGACGGCAAAACCTAAAAGATTGTGGACTTGGGTTCCACCATAATGCAAATCCATCAACTGTTTTAACACGTAACGGTATATATGTGGTGGTAAACAGGCAGTGTTCATCATCACTGTTGTCTGAAAATCTCTGTTTGTAAGTAGATTGACCAGTGCTGCCATCGAAGCCCCAAGAACCTTCAAAAGTGCATTGAACAGTATCCAACCCTTTTTGTTTACAATAGTCTGAAATTCTTTGGTCGCACGAATCTATAATGCGGCGAAATGTATGCATTATCAAATCTAAAAGTGGAAGTTTCGCTTCTCTCTCTGATATAAAAATTTCAACATCAGGATAACACAATTTTTTTGCTGCCTTAACTTTATAATATGGAGGATAAATGTTAAAACCTTGTGATTTAGCACCTTGCTGCATGTGTATGTAATCTTCAACCGAGAGTTTTCGATCTATTATAAAACAAAGAGCTTCATTGGGTGTGTACTGTTTTTGACCTTTGGTTTCTTGACCAAATCAAATCATATTGGCAATGGTCGTTGATCGTGTTGGGGATTTTAAACATTCTTTGACGACAAACTCAAAATCGCTGGCATCACTTACCATCAGGTGAGATAGCGACCAAACGTCGACCCATTAAATGTAAAAAAAAGCAGTCTTACTAAGTATCTGACCATTTTCGTCTATAGCTATTTTTGACATAACCTTAATAATTTTGTCTATAGGTTCGTCTTCAAAATTCCTCATATTGCTTAAATGTTGAAGGAATGACGTGGGAAGAATCTAATGGGTGTCCCAAAATTAACGCAAGATTTGAATTTGCCGCCATTTGTGCAGTGAAGTGTTGGCAAGCCTGAAAAAAAAGCAATTTGACAGCTAACAGTATAGGGTTATTAAAAATGGAGCGTTACACGATAGATCACCGTGTCTTCATTATTAAAGAATATTTCAAAGACATTTCCAGGTCGTGTACTCTCTCGTTTCGATGATCAAAATTGGCTTCCTAGATCTCGATCTAATGTGATTTAACACCATTAGACTTCTTTTTATGGGGTTATTTGAAATCACAAGTCTATGTCAACAAGCCCACAACCACCCGTGCATTAAAGGAGGAGATTCAACGCTGCATCAACGAAATTCAGCCACATTTATGCAGAATGGTCATGAAATTTTCAACAAAAGAGTGCGCATGTGCATGCGAAGCCGTGAGGCCATTTGTCCGATGTGTTATTCCATACATAACCCTATCCTATGTACTTTACGAGTCAATAAAAATATAACTATCAAAAGACTAAAAACGGCGTTTTCTATTTAATTCAAATCTTGCGTTAATTTTGGGACACCCTATATTTGATTGCTTATCCTGATAGATTCTTCCGACGTTCTTGGAGGAAATTCTGTTAATTCTTGTATCAAACTTGTAGTTTCCTGCTCTTCGGATGCTAAAACCATTTCAATACCCAATGCATGTGGCTGATCTGGATTCGTTTGACAGTCTTTTGAGTTTTGTGTGTGTTGGGGGATATCCAGATGAAAAGTGGATGAAAGCCAGGTTTTATTTTTGCTTAAGAACCTTACGCGATTCCTATGAGAGGCTTTGTAAAGTTTTTCGCATTTGAAGGTAAATGTTGTAATTGATTTCTCAAACGTGCCAGAAACTTTAAGAATACTATCAGGAATGCCTTTAGGGTACAGGGCGTTTAAAACAATAGCGGTTCTCTCAGTCGGAGAAAGCTGTATAGGTCGGTCTCTTTGTCCTCGCATATAAGCATTTCTTTCCAAAATTTTAAACAAATCTAAGCGAGTCAGTTTTTCTGGTAAAGTATTTACTCCAGAAGTGGTTTCATTGCTTAAAATAATAACAGGCGCTCCTGTAGATTGAAGAGCACTTGTGTTTGCTAGTCGCACGTGACCAGCATGAGAGTGGTTGAGATCCTGTTGTTGGTTTTCGGTTTTTAATATTTTATCCATTTAATTCCCACGAGTAATATATCATTCTGTACCTGCTCAAATATGTGGTTCGCACTAACGACTAATTTAGCTACCCATTAGTCAAGCTAACAACCTCCCTCACGGTAGTCACGGTGCGCCGCCGCTTGGAGGTTTGGGGTAATTTTTTATAGAGGTTGTCTTCCTCGCGGCCCGGGCGGTTAAGCCAGGGCCCTCGACCCCCGTCATAAGTCAGAGAGATGACCTTAACAATTTCCGGGGCTACGAGACGAACGGTGGCAGAAGGAGAACTTTTGTACCTCCTGCCTGCCCGGCGGCAGGGTGAGTGCACGTCGAGCCCGTTCTCACTTCAGCACTATGCTCTCTACTACAGAGGGACTCATGGCTCACCTGACAGAATATTCGGAGGCGAGCAACAAGACCCTTTAGAGCGCCTTCAAATTAGTCATAACGTGCCGCGCGACATATGAAAAATCAAAGCAGCGCTGCTGTCGCCAAAGAATTGTTGAGAAAATTCCTATCATTCTACAAAACATTTCATTAAAAATAAACAAAAAACAAGAGAAGATACATTTTTTGGTTTCTATGAACTATATTTGATTTTTTATATATAGAAAAATTTTATACATAAATGTACTAGAGTTTCGACAAGAATTTTCTTTGAAATGTATATTTTCGGAAATTAGAACGTTTGTGTTTAACTTAAGAGCTCTTAGTTGACAACGCTAAGCTAAAACTTAAAAAAACAATATCTAAAGTATCGCGCGTCCGACGCGTCTGGATTTTTTAATGGAGATACTTAATAGTATAACTAATAGAAAATAAGTTATGCTACATCGAAGTACTAATTACTTCAGAAAAAAATAAAAACGAAATCACTGAAAACATTTTTCGTGGTCTGTAAAAACTTGATCAAACGGATATTTGTAGATTTAAAGGTTGTTTTAGTGAATTCCTATCATATTATGACACAAATAATGTAAAAGAAACACCAGAAAAGGAGATACAAAGTTTTTTTTGGTTTCTATGGACTTTTCTCGATTTTCTCAATATCTCGTATGGATAGATGGAGTCACGAGAGTTTTAAAAAGAGTTTTCTTTGAAATTTATCTTTCCGAAAAGCATATAAAATGGGCATGTCCGCAACTTAGGTAAAATAACACACTGCATTGTTGTTTCGTTATGACTATGAATTAAAAGTACGATTACTGAAGTTGATATTGGTAATGGTATTCCTTCCTTTCATTGCTAAACACCCTAGGATAGCATGGTAATAATATAAAGCACTTAATTTAATTATTTTTACCATTATAACTGCAATTAACCTAAACTGGTACCTAACCTAAATGTTATATTTTGTTCTTAGATTTATAAAGAAACCGCAAGTTCTAAAGGCTTTTAATCATGTTCTTAGTTATCACTAATAGAGCAGCAATAGAATGCTACATTTGGCATGCCTGTAAACTATATTTTTTGGTGGGGCAAAGCTTTATAGAGATTTTGGCATTGTCATTTCATCGACATTTCGAATTCTTTCTCAAAAATGTTCTGGATAGGTTTTACGTTTCTTTAACAAGTCTAGCAACTTGATAGGTATCGCATGCAAAATGTAACCTAGTGGATACGAGGTTTTAAGGTACGCTTTGGGTCTACTAGAATAAATTTTAGTAAGTCAAGATAAATTGTTTGAAAAGGAGTTTCGTTGAAAAATAATGCTTGTGTCGAATTTAGGAAATAAGGTACAAAGTGGTATGTCATTTTAGAATTCTCATTAAAAAGAAGAAGTATTACAATACATACAAAATTACTCTACGTCCTATAACAAAATGACAGATCTAAAAAAAAGTAAATTATATACTTTGTAACTTCATTGTGAAAAAATTGGTATGAAAATAGTTCAAGCGCTGTTGTAAAAGATTCGTCCGAATTAGTATAGAAAGACAGATTTAAAAAAAAATTGGAGTGCCTAGTACGGAAACAAAGGTCACCGGTCTCCAGGATACAGAAGAAATAAAAGTAAAATCTCAAAAATAAACCATTTTTTTCATTGTTTATAATTTAAACATCATCGAAATATGTTAACTACGTCTTAAATTTACTTAGTGTATGACATTGAGCTGACCCTTCTTTTTACTTAAAACCAGACGGAGCTAAAACGCGCATGCGTCATATCGACCCCTCGATAATTGCGTCTAGCTCGAACCCCTCGTCTCGCCCAGTTTCCGCCGGGTCCGCAAGCTAGCCGCTACTCTGTGTGACGAGTCTAAATAATGGATTAATTTTATTCGTTCAATACGTTATCTATTTAAACCGTTATTTAAAATCTAATCATGCGTTCCCCATTCGTGTTTTACGCCGATTGCGCAGTCTGCGTGAATATTCGACTCATCGAGCTTCAGCAGGCGCAACAAGCAAGGGAAGCTCGAGAGAATGGCGTTGTAAACGACAACGAAAATGAAGATGATAGTGACTACGAATATGACTATAATGACTATATCAACTATGATGGTAAGATTTTAAGTCATATTTTATAGATGATAATAATATGTCAAATTACCACCATGAAAACGCATTTTAAACAGTGTTATTTAAATATGTTTTGAACTATAATTTTATTCTCGTCATTTCAGCGCGGTTTCACTCACTAGGTACTTAGCTTCTACTCATAGCGTGATGTTTTATAGCCTGTATCCTGTCTCGGTAAATGGTCTATTGTTATAGACATTTACATTTAGTGTTGAGATGTTTTATCTCATTTATGTATCTGCCTTACCCTTAATAATGGCTAGTTAAAGGCGTCATGAAATGTTAGTAAAACAAAATGGCGATCCTACTGCTGCGCCATTGCATGTTATCGATCCGATGCAACGTTAGCAGAGAGGGGTGGGCGGAGAGGTCAAGTGGATTAAACCCCACCTCTTCATTCCTATTTCGATATTATGGTGCTCCCACACAGCGGTTATATAACGTTATATAACAATGTGTAATGGTGCTCCCACACAGCGGTTATATAACGTTATACAACAATGTGTAACAATAATGGTGCTCCCACACAGCGGTTATATAACGTTATACAACAATGTTACATTTGTGTTTAAACAAATTATAACAGTGGTTTTAGAGTATGTTACATGCTGTTATAAATGTTACACAATGTTGTATAACGTTATATAACTGCTGTGTGGGAGCACCATTACACGTCACTTTTCTAGAAAGATTCCAAATAGTACAAGAAGTCGATATTCTGTTTACGATAGAGTTTGGTTGTGGTTTGTCGATTGTATTTCGCAATTCAAAATTCAAATAGCTTTTCATGTATATTATGTTTAATAATGTTTGCGTTGGGATTCGTCATGTGACTGAGATTACCTGAGTTATACCATGGTTATGGGTGGCGCTGATCACTTGATATCAGGCGATCGTTTACCTACCTCTTGTCTCACAAAAAATTGGTTTGTATCGTGCCCGATTATTCATCATCATCAACGTGAAAAGGAGGATGCAATTCCTGGTCCCACCCTCCAATAGCTATGCGGGTTACATCTTTGATTAGATAATTTTGAACTGAATAAAAGTTATTATGGCGCCAAGTTCCGAAGTCTTAGTCTAATCAGAGATAGATCTCTCTGATTTATTCAACATGGTAGTTTTGGTAGTTTTATCGGTAGCCAAGTAATGTTATTTTTACGTCTTACTTGCATTTGTGCTTTATTATGATGTAAACGTAGCATTACTTGAATACAAATAAAAATTTCTTGTTAAAAAAATCTTGAACGAACCTTGTAAGTATTTACGATAAGTATTTCGTTAGCATTTCACATTTCAACCCCGCCCAAGCCTATTCCGGTAAGCATTTGCACCGAACCCCTTCCCCATCCTCACTCCGCTTTGTACCTTGTTAGCTATCTATCTCGTTCTTCCCCATATAAACTGATATATAATGTGCCGGGTACGTGAGGAGAGAGCGCGGAGGGGAAGGCACCCGGCACAGGTACAGCTGCCACAGCGTTTTACAAAATGGAGTTTGCATTTGCACTGCGCATGCCCCATATTGATCCCTGAATTGTGTGTTGGGTATTTATATAAAACTGTGGCCGCGACTTCTCTTTCAACATTCATTCTCCATTCTTGGTAATATTTTTAAGTTATATCTACGTAGTAAAAACCATTACAAAATTGTCGCTATTCAAACATAGTGGTTCGTATTCAACTGATTTACCTGATCCCCTTAATACCTTTTAATAATGAGCTACGAAAACGCGCTGTATGTATGTATGTAAAATAGATGTATTACTTGGATGTGGCTAGGTAAAAGTATGTAGATGTTAGGACCCGGATCGAACTGCCAGTTTTAAACTGCGCAACATTAAGTTGTATTAAAATTAGCAGATTTCTCCTACGCTCAATTTTAGTAGCCCATTGTTTTTGTGATTTTTATTTTTAATGAGACAAGCCCGCGACGTCTTCCCAAAACCGCTGCTCCAAAACCAATACAACCTACATGAAATTTAAATATATGAATATGAATATGAAAAACATTGACACACTAAAGTTCGTCTCAAGGGCATGAATTGTCTCGGTCTTGGATCACAAAACGTAATAAATGGACGTTTTTTTGTATTATTTTTAGAAACGAAAATGTTTTTTTTTTTGTTTTAGATATCTACGCATCACCGACGCATTCAAGCTTTGAGGTACTCGATCCCCATGACCCCACTTTGAGTCGATTGGCTACCCTTCTGTTTAAACGGACAAATGAATACTTGCAAGGGGAAATTGCTTCTGGGGGTGTAAGTATTGCCGAATTCGTCTAATGTTGCTAATTTAAAATGTTAAGTTTAAGTTTTTTTGATATTAAATATATTATTGTATTTTTAGGATCATTATATGTTGCTGGAAGAAATTAATCGTTTGGCCATCACCAAGTACACAGACTTGCGCAATCTCGCTGTGAATTTGAACCGTACGCTGACGGAATATAATGATCTGTGTAAGTAATATAATATAGATTTACTGTACTTTTGGGCCCTGTGGGATTGCACCATATAATTAGACTAATATAAACTTGTTTGTTCGTTCAGATGGCAACACCATCAAACCACTTCTTTCGCAAATTGACGATATTGACGTCATGGTAACCAGACTTGAAGAAAATGCCTATCGTTTGGATAGTTACACGAAGCAACTGAAGACCCGCATCAAAGAAATGTATGACGCCAAAGGATAAGTACCCACAAATTCCATTACAATAAATCGAATTCTAAACCCAGTTCCAATAAATCTTTAAATTGTAGTTACAAATATTTTTCCAATATGTGCTTGTAGATTTTGACTTCGGGTGCCAGTTTTAGACTGCCTGACTGCCTGTTCGTTTAAGACTACTAAAAAAATTCATAAGCTCCATTGTTGACTACATTCCTATATTAGTAACTCTTGATGATATTGCAATTACCTTTAATAATACTGTAGATATGCACTATTATATGTACTAAATTAATTATTAATCATACATTCGTTGTTTAGATTTAACTTAAATGAATGATTATTGGACTGTGGTATAGAATTCGGATTTTAGACGTATTTAAAAGATATGTGTCTGTCTATTCGATGTGCAACAGAAGGCAAGGCTCTAAGATTGAGATGTTCAAATTATTGAGAACGATAAGAATCGGGATGTTAATTTGGAATGTCCGGTTGGTCGGTAATCGATGCTAAAGTACTTACAATGTTCTGATTGTTTCATAGATATTTCAATATTTAAAAAAAGGTATAAATAAGAAACATTTGAAAGTGAATCATTTTGAAGAGCGCCGTCTTTAAGCCGTCGCACATTCTGCGCTCGGTATCTTCCTTACTGATGACCTAGTTTGTTGTTAAGGTGTGATTACAATTCACAACCTTTGCGAAACAATTTCACATATTCACTGTTTTCGAGTATATTTATTAGTTACTATTTATTTGTTCGAACTTTTCTCAGTGTCCACAAAAATAGAATTGCATTCTTGGGGCCTTATGTCTCATGTTGCTCGTCATAATTAATGGTAATTATATATTCTTTGTATAGCCTACAATTTTGAACCTAATATAATTGTATACTGCATTATAGAACATTTTGAAGTATAAGATTTTTCTTTTATGTGTATTATATGCTTGATTACTGACACTCCTAATATTTAAAAGATTTTACATATTATATCTATTGTAGGTAAGGCTACAGCATTCGATTTTGTCTAGATATTAGATTAAGGTCACTTTACGGCAACGATAATTCTACGTAAAATATAATTAATTCGGTGGATATTTTTCAGTTGCACTTAACGTCTATTAAACGAAAATTATTCTTAGAAATTTACTCTACTTCTAGAAAATTACAGCAAATAGTTGTTAGTAAAACTGTATTGATTAATTTAACATTTATTATATTAGGTTAAGTTATGACCTAAAGTGGCAGAAAAAAGAGAAATTCAGTAGATTGTAAAGGTGTGATGTTGGTAGGAATAATAGTATACCGTACCGTAATTAGGTTAAGTCCGTAGTTAGAAATTGTAATCAAATTAAGGTTTTGTTTCATTAAACTGGTAAACGGTATATTCTGTAGAATGTATATAAAGTAGGCAAAATAGCAAAAGTAATAAAAATTATGCGTAAGAAAAGTTAAGGAATAAGTTCAAGATTTCACGAAGTGGCACATAAAGATTAAATGAGTAGATTGAAAAATAGACATAATTGATAAAGATTTATTGCAGTAATATTAATAGAGTTAAATCGAAAACTTATCTTTCATAATAGGGTAGTTTACTAGATCAAAAATAAATTATTGTGACATTTCAATATAATAAAATCCAAAATAATCGTACTTTCATTCTTTAATTTGACGATATACTTATTCTTTTAGTTTATCTAGCTAATTTTAAAGAAGTAAGTATGCTATTTGACGCTAAAAAATATGACTTCATAAGTTGCGATCTCCTGGGTGATTTTTCAAAAAACTTTAACTTTTATTTAACAAATCATTAATCTCCTGCGTTATTAAGAATCGCGGTAGCTTATCATCCTTATTTTTATTGGATTGGTTGAGAGCGGTGTCACAGCTTAATTTATCGAAACGAAATTCCGTGTTCTAATCTGCAGAATTGTTAACATTTGGTTGAGGATAATGACGCCGTTAACATTTTGTGATTTTTTTTCGGAAAACCACCTCCTACAAAATTAATAGAAAAGTAACGTTTTTGACATTTCGATAAAAGTATTGAATTTGACTAGTAGTGAACTACCGTATTATTGTTGAGTTTTAGTGTTAACAAATTAGATGTAGGTATCGTATGGAGATAACTAACTATGAATAATGTATATTTGTACGTGGATATAAACAAGTGAAAAAGTAGATTTGTTGCAAAGTAGGAGTAGGTCAAGCATATTAAACTATAATTATAACTGTTGATTAACAACACGTTACATTTTTGTACATATTGAAGAAATAACATTATTTTCAAGCTAATCATTACTAGTGAATTGAGCGATCGCGTTGTTTGATTAAAAATTTTTTTGCAATAGCCATCTTACTTTTTCTAAGCTATAATAGAAACAAACAACTTATATAATTTAAACACACTATATAACTTATATCTTTTAAATAGGCATACAACATTCTTGGATTATTATAAAGCAGAAGTGTATTTTTGGGTTGAACTATAATATTTTACGGTTAGCTTCATTTATTTATTTATAGCTTCAATATTCAAATAGGTCGGTAATTGGGTCTCGCCTACTCGACTACTAAGTGTTCGTTGCATACCTTGTTTTCATTTATACTAATAAACTATTGTGTACATGTACGTTTATGTTTATATTTTACGTTTGTCGGATCCAAATTACAATTACAAATCCCTTACGTAGTTTTCTTATTTCTTCTTCTTTCAAATAGAAATATAATCTTTTACCTTTTAAAAAATAAGTTTCAAAGGTGCCGTGACCATTGAGCCACAATGACTTTTATTAGTGTACAATGTACATAGGAATATCTTACTAATACGTATTCATATTACACATTTTATTCTTTATGGATTGTTGTAAAAAGATTACTAATCGAACTCTTGCCGGTTAAGTGTCTTAGGTTTAATGGGATTTATTCGACGGCGATTTTTTTCTTGTAGATAATGGGATTTTTCATAATCATATACTACTTAGATGTTTACATAGGCTACGTCCGCAAAGGCAATTAGCTTGCTTAGTGCATTTTTAAGTCACCTAGGGCAGATGTCAGATGCGCAGTATGACGAATGTTCGGCGCTTGGCGCCTAGTCATTCACGTGCGAGACAACATAGAAAAAATGCATAAAATATCAATAATGCACGGCTGGCGTTTGGTTTCGCACACATTAATTAAGTATTGCAAATAGCCGTTTATCAACACATATAGGTACTTTTTCTAAAATCGAATGTCGAAATGACTTTACTGGTAAGTTAATCAAATGCTTCTCTGTTCATACGTAAATATTCGTAAAATTTATCGTCAAAATTACAATAAAATTATTTAGAAAGAACATTAAACTGCTTTTGATTATGACTTGTAAACATCATGAACCCAACGTAATGCATGAGACCGAGGACGTGTACTCGTATATTTTAATTTTGATTTTTCTGTAAGTAACAGTTTTAGAGCTATTTTTGAAAGTGGCATCACGTCGACGTGCTATCAAACAAGTAAATAACCAAGGCACCTGTCGACCCATCACGTTTACACTTTTCAGTGCAGCCACCGGGTATCCTAGTATCCTGTGACTTACTAGGCTCTAAGCGCTAAGCATGTATTCTGTCTGTGCGCACGTGACCTTTATATAGCTGAAATTATAGTATTCTTGTAGATTTAACTATTAGTACATTTATTATTCATAAACTTCCCTGAAAATTCGTGAGCATTTTTATAATAATCTTAATGTTATAATTAATAAGAAATCGATATTATATGGTCGAATCTGTAATGTTCTGTGTCTATATCCAATAAAAATTGTAAACACCATTATTTAATATAATGTTTCAAAATATTAAGTAACGAATATTACTTATTGGCCTGATAGCATTCCGGTCTATATTACTTATTATTTGTCGATTTATTAGTGGCATAACGCATACACGTAGGCTTAAACGTATCATTGAAGAAATCCGTATATTTCACCGATAATTATATAAGATTACTCGTCGCAAGGTTGCAGCAAGTGTTAGGTAATGAACGTATTGATAATAGTAGTATTCCTGGCATCTGGTGTTCCTCCTTAATGTTAAGAATTATAGCTATTAATAGATATTTCAATTTTTAATTAATTCAATTCGATATTATAGAAATATACAATAATACGTTTGGAAATATTTTTCTCAATAATAGATCTTTATCACAACTTTATAGATTAAGATTTATAAACATTCAGAGCGCCAACTAAATTTTTATGGTTTTCTGTAGGACGTAATTGGGCTGGCTTAGCCCGCGTAGAATCGCTTCATTCTGTGAGTGATGTGTTCCGGAGGCCCAAACTCTTCCTTTATTTTCCTTTTTCTCTATTCTTAAAGGATTGAACCCATTGCCTTTCCTCTTTCTTTTTTGGGAAAAACATCACCGAAATTAAGCTGATGTGGTTGGCATTACCTCTGTTAAATAAATAATTTTCTGTCCATTTGATATTAAGAGTGTAGAATTGGGAAGAACTAGGTCCATAGTTTTGATGTGATTCTAATTTCATAACGGTTTTCAGCTGCACGGGGCACTGTGGGTCTTGTAGTTGTATATCAATAACCTACCACATTATAATATTACTGTATTTTCGTATATATTTTGACTGCGCCAATTTTTTAAGTACTTTTGTATGTTTAATCAGCACCTGTAGTAAATAAATACACTTATAGCAAAAAATACATTTTAATATTTTTAATCCATAACAAATTCTAACCAATTCCAAATAAAAGTCGTGTTCTTCTAAATATTTTGTAGTTGTTTTTGAACGTTTAACACAAAGCGCCTTGAGTGTCTTTTAAAATTTTTAACATAAGTAATAGTTTTATAGGATAATAATTTTCAACTCTACTTGTATTGATAAGAAGATAATTCTATGACCGCCATAGTACAAACGTGGATGTGGAACCTCTGTTAAAATATTTCTGATCTTAAAAAATGTATAGTAAATTCGCTATAATGACTTTATCTCTTTAATGCAGAAGTTTATTCAAACGTGATTATTCGTTAAAAGTAAATATTAATATCTAGATAAAATTACTCCTACTACTACTACTTTAAAACCATATTTTTCTTTAATGCCGATTTAAAAGTTTGGTATGATTACTAGATTTGTGGTTATTCATTATAACAGTAAAACTTGCTTTGTCGTTTCGACGATCTTTGGTTTTGTTAATATGTTGTATGGCCACAAACAAATAATATTTTCCGCTTTGTTTGAAATCGATTGTAAGCTGTGATAGGTACATTCTCGTCGGATTAGGAAAATCCTCCTTTTTGATGTCAGTTTAATAATTTAGTTACTAAATATACTTTGTAGGTCGGCTATATATAAATTATATTTGTCTTCTTGATGTATTTTGCATACTTGTTGATTACATTTTTAGGTAAATACTTAATAATTAAAAAATAACAATATAAAAAGTAGCCTACTAGTAACAAGAGAATTTTCATTATATTGTTCAAAGTCAAAGTCTAAAATTATTTATTTCAAATAGACCGGGAAGGCACTTTTGAACGTCAAAGCAATGTTGTGTTATGATTTTATTCATCACATTACATCGATTTCATTGGTATTATAACAATTATTCAGGTACTTGGTCTTTTACATTATCGACTGTCATTCACATCTTAAAACGATACTGATCTTAGTTGCAAGTTGTTGTTGTATAGAGACAGTAGAATATTATAACATGTACATATATTGTTCAATTCCAAGAAAGTAAAACTCCATATATATATATATATGTTACGGTAAATCTGATTAATTGAAAATTATTAATAATTTACAAAATTATTAATATTAACCACATGTTTTGGTAAATGTAAATAATCGATCGAAATTTATTACTTTTTGTAGTGATTATTAATAATTCACGACACATATTGGTGAAAGTAATAAAATAAATATAAACCCAATGTTTTTTGACCGGCATGTATTTATTTATAATAATTAAACACAGTCTTACGATTTTATTAATAATAAATCACACAAACAAGGTTACTTGTAACTTGCACATTTATCTGGGCTCGCTGTCATTGCAGCGGTAAGTCCCCTGTTTGAGGAGTAGCTAGAGAGGCACCACGGCGTCCTCACCTACCGCCTGTCATTAATGCGAGGACCGCCCGGAGGACACGGTGGAGCATACGGTAGCGGTGTGCCCTGCATGGGCTGAAAATCACCGTGTCCTAAGGGATGTGTTCGGGTACGGCGACCTCTCGCGCCCGGCATTGGTTCAGGCCATGGTATGAAGCGAGGGGAACTGAGATGCCGTCTTCTCATTTTGCGAAGCAGTCATGCTAGCTAAGGAGGAGGCGGGGCGCGTGAGAGAACGATCCTCCCCAAAAAGGGCACCTTTATCACAAAATTAACAATAAAATTATTTTTAAAATCAAATCTACCATCAAATTAATGCCAGAAAGTCTTTCGTGGTACATAAAATTGTAACAAAAATAAAATTAAACAATTATTGTTTCATTAACAAAATCACTTTTACCTCGAGTTTCGGTAATTATTAATAATAGTAGATAATTATTAATAATTTTCAATTATTCACTCTTACCGTAATAACATATATAAAGTAGAATCGGCTGTAGTTTATAGTTATCTATAAATATAAGCATAAGTCTATGTTACTAGGAGGTGGAATAATTATATTTTTCTATTGTAATTTAATCTTAGGTTAAGTGAATAAAGCAATTGGCCCAATATTTTCGATTAATGTGTAGTTGCAAAATGATAGCAGCGCGCTGCATATTCTTTTTAGTTATGTAAAATAGAATTTTTAGAATAAAGCTATTTATTTTTATATCTCCTAACCTTAATACATAACGATTTGATGTAGATTTCCGTTACATATGAAGGACATCTTATTTGCACGTGCTCAATCAGCAATTCGAAATTATAAAATAAAATTATCTTTTATTGTTTTAATATAATGTATATATTTGCCTACCCCTTCTGGGATAAATGGTGTGACGTTACGTGTATTTATTTGCTCACTATTCAGGTTCTGCAAAAAAAAAACGTTTTCGTGGTTCATATTATGATAATAGATGTATAAGCAATGGTCATATTGTCCTAGGGTTAATAACGAAAACTCAACAGCGCCCTTCAAATACTACTTCCATCTAATTAAATAGCTGGTCAAAAGATTAGGTTCGATGTCGTTTTATTTCCTGCATATGCGAATGGTAACTTACGGAACTTTGTTGTATCACATGGCATAAAGTCGAACTTGCCATTAGGACTATTAAGTGATTGCTATAATATATGAAAATCTTGCAACAGGTTCTGGCGAGTCATACCCTTTATATAAATCTAATATTAAGATTAAGATCACTTACCTTAAAATACTAGATTAGTTGATTAAAATAGTAATAAAGTAGTAATAAAAATATATAAATAACAGTAGTAGGTTTTAAAATTATACCCTATAGATAATCACTTTTAAATTCACTAAAGGCAGTCGAAACAGTTTAAACTTAGCATTAAAGATCTTTGAATAAGAAAAAATAGCGTACATTCGGTACATAATTATTGTGCATCGTTAATAACGACCAGGACTAGAAGTGTGTATGTGGTAGTAATATATATAAGATTTTAGATATTTACTGATTATTATTATTCAAAATAGCCTGTCTGTAATTAGACTTAATTTGTACATTGAAATGGAACCAGTCCATGTACTTAATAAACAAGATACCTGCCCATGTTTTAATGTAATAGTCACCCCATTAATAAATACCACACAATAAACCGAAATCAGTCACTAATCGGCTATATACCAGATCAATATTATGGAGTGCATAATACTTATTATTTATTCGTAGCTTCCTCATTTTATAGTAAATCTAATTTAATAAATTACTTATAGTGGTCTAGCTCCATTTCAATATATGCTTCAGTAGTTTAACGTATATAAAATCTAGAAATATAAACACGATCCGTTGCATATATTCTTTACCTATTAAAAAAAATGTATATTATGGAAATTATAGGGTTATCGTATGTAGTTTAGTCTTTATTGTATGCTTATTCAGAAATAAATGTGTCAAGTTATCAAGCATATAATTAAATCATATTTGTCTTACGGTAGATTTAAACGTGTTTTATCTAATATGTAATCAAAAGTGTATTTTTATCTAATCATTATACTAAATACTAGATTGGCGAAATTGAGCTACATAGTTGCATAATGGCAAATGTGTATTTTTTCATACTTGAAAGTCCTTTTATTAAATATTAAAATAGTAGTAAGTATATGTATTCCCACTATGTAATATTGGTGTGGAATGTTTATAACCTGTGTGTTAACCAAATGGAAAATAAGTTAGTTTCGTGAAGATAAGTTGTAGACTACTACTACTAATTAAATAATTGCAGAATAATATTCACGTACATAAGTATCAGACTTTCTGAGTGTATCTTAATAAAAACTGTAGTGAATTGTAGTTTGTGTTGTATTAGTATAAGATGTATTTTGATTACGGTAATTCCTGGGGTCGACCGCAATACGAATAACCGCGGTCATGGAATTTCAAGGAAGGTACACGCACTGCTGGTTTTATTCTGCATCTATCATGAAAATCTAAAGTATGTTTTGAGGATATACAACCATCCAAAAGTTTGGAAGCATTAATATTTTTGAACAATACAAAATTATTCTTACTAAATCAATGTATACTTTGGAATCGACTACTCGTGTGTGTAATGCAATTTTCGAAAATCGTAGAGACCTCCAATATATTAAAAGTAATTCGTTCATTCATCATTCTATAAACATATTTGAAATTATTCACACTTCTGTAATAAGTAATCACTGTAGTTGTTGTATTATGCGAAAAATTTGTAGGCCCTTTATATATTTATTAGGGCCTAGTTTAACCATTGTTAATTTTTGTAACAATTAATTATATTATATGAGCGGTACCGATAAACCTTATAGACCTTACGAAATAAAAGTCTACTGCGTAGTTGTTCATATTTCTACTTCACATTCCTAAAACCGTCACTAACTAATATCTCTATCTGTATAGACGATGGTTTAAAATTTCAGTAAAATAATATTTATTTATTCGTGTCAAATCATACCTACATACAATAAAACTACTCAAATTCAATATTTAGGATGCACGCCAAGCGACTAGCTAGGCGCTAAGCGCGCAGTGCAGCCGGTCGCGTTCATTTTAGAACGTTCGTTTTACTGGGCTACTCGCTAGGTGACGCGCTAGACACTAGGCGCTAAGCAAGCCACCTGCCTGTGCGTCCGCGGCCTTAAGCTAATATAATTTGGTAAATTATTAAGATTAAAAAAATGTTTAAATGAATTTAGTATGTATGCCTAGTACCTACTTGACTTTGGCAAAATTACTGTTTGTATAGACTACTACTTCTAGTTTGGAGAGTTCATGTAGATATGGTTTGACATGTTTATTTTTAAGTCTATCAATGTAAATCTATTGAGGACAAACTTTATATCTATTCTTATGTCTTGGAATTGTGTAATAAACATGTTTCGGAAATAAAATATCTTTTTGTGTCAATATGTTTTTTATTCGGCTAATATTTAATTTGTTAAGGAATTGCATCCCCTATAATTACTGCCATATTCCAATATTAAAGTCGCACTGCACTTAGGTTGGTGAAAAAAAAAAATAATTTAAATGTCACTTAGCTTGGGTTTACATTTAAGACAGTTTATATTAACAGTTTTAATCCAACCATAAGATAGTATGTGGTACTAAAGAAAAAGCGTTTTTGTTTTGGTCGTGGTATACGTATGGTCCACTTCCAGACATATCGACGGCACGTCCGTGTTTCCGACCCCTGGTTTGTCGGGTGCATATCCTACCCCTATATTTTTGCGGACGCATTGACCACGCCTATTTGTACTTTATTGATTTTACAGACTGCCGCTCTAATAAAAGCCATTACAGACGTAGCTATAAATTTTAAACGTGTTCAGCTGTGGTTCATTCTCTAATTATATTCTGCAAAGTGTTTGATAGTCATTAGGGGCCTGAAGATGAAGTGGCACAATAGTTAAGAAAACTAACTAAGCGTTAAGAACGGTTAACAATAGCTATCTTGGGCTTGATTAATTTGTATTTATGACAACTTTGTACCCATATAGGTTGTAAGTAAAACGGGCCTGTATAGCCCTGGGTTTACGCACAAGATTTGAAGCCTCATTAGTAAAATTTATCTTGAAGTTTTGTATATTAATTAGAAATTGAACAATGTTAAATGCAGAGTAGGAGTATTCGCGTCAATCGTAGTGTTAAAAAAATCTAACCTCATAGGAAATGACATTTGTTAGAAAAGTAAAATTTAAGAATAGAATAGAATAGAAACATGAATAATCGTTTTGCTAATACAAAAGTTAGGGGCATAGACACCTTTAACTAAACAAAATAAAATACTGCGTTACCACGGACATAGCCTAGCGGATCAGTAAGCTAAAGTAGAAAGCAGGAGATGGGACACATCTCGAATAATCCACGACTATATAGCAGATAGGTTCTCGAATGGACATAGTGAACAGAAACCCGCTGGATGCAGGTTGCTTCCAACTGGCCGATCTGAAAGTTACTGTTATTTCAAGAAACAAGACGACAAAATGAAATTCCTACAAACACTTTATTTGTTACCACAGAACATTTAAAGAGAGTAGAAATGAAATAGTTCCCATTTGTATCAGAACGCGTGTCGCCGTTTCTCCCACCCTTTAATTTCACTACAAGCAAGAGACCAATGTCTGAGCGGATTACCCCCACAAATAAATAACACACATTTAAATCTCGAATTTGCTATTGGTTGTCACACAAACGCAATGACTGCATTTGACGTACACTCTAACACTCATAAAAACTCATGTATGCTAGGGTGAGAGAAAGGTCGATTGTTGATATCGATAAAATTTAAGTAATCTTGTTTTTGTTTTACAAGTATTGTTGAATATTGTGAAATTGTATTCATGCGAAATAGAAACCAAGTATTAAAAGTAAAATAAATAAAAAATACATAACTTAATTTTAAAACCAATTTTATTACTCACTAAGTTAAAAATCAGTAAAAGAAATAAATCATAGGCACTTTTGAACGTCAAAGCAAATATAATAATATTAATAACGTCTGTCTGTCGGTCAGCCCTCTAGTGAAGCTATTCGCTCGTTCCAAAGTGTAGATTCCTATGGAGAAGATCGAAGATCTGTTCGTTCGATCTTTTTCAATCAGATTCACAATACAATTCTTGATTACATTGCTTTTCTTTGCATCGATTGCTTCAACTATGTGAGAACAATGTAAAACTAATATTCAGTCAAAGCGATAGAAAAAAACCTTAAGAACAACAAAATTAATACAGTCTGGAGCTGACCAGTCCCAGTTGACAGCGCTCGTTCACCAACATGGCACGTACACCAGCACCGTCCAACTCAACTATGTTGCAGGGAATCGAACGATCCAATGCCCGTGCCACCGCCAATGAGACCTTTGAGTGAGCATGACAACTCTAAGCTGACACAAATGCATTCTACTAGTCTAATTAAATGACAATGCCAGATCCTGCTCCACTTAATTTCATCAATGTACAAGAAATGTAAATTAATCAATATTATGCAATGAAAATAAGATTACTTAATTATTATTCTGATAAAGTTGCGGATAAAAATTAGAAATAAAAAGAATTTAAAAAACCCAAGGCCTACTTCCTGTATTTACCGCGACCATCTGCGTTTTTTAGTACGCTTGCAAAAGGAACACAAAGAGTCATTCAATAAAAAAAGGATTTATTAATGTAATGTGTACGGATTTTAATATGAATTTGGTATAAATACACACTGTTAGTTTATTTATTTTTTATAATATATATTATAATGAATGCATATTCTAATTATTATTTCGTGTTTGAACGTTAGTGATTAGATGTAACGAAACGTCATTGCCGTGCGTGCGTCAGTTACGTCCAAAAAGTCATTATTTGACATTCGCTCTGTCTGTTCTGTTTACATTGTTGTTTCGTTATGACTATGAATTAAAAGTAGGATTACTAAAGGTGATATTGGTGATGAAATTCCTTCCTTTCATAGCTAAACCCCCTATTATAGCAGTGTAATAATATAAAGCACTTAATTTAATTATTTCTACCATTATAACTGCAATGAATCTAAACTGGTACCTAACCTAAATGTTATATTTTGTTCTTAGATTTATATAGAAACCGCAAGCTCTAAAGGCTTTTAATCATGTTTTTAGTTATCACTAATAGAGCAGCAATTTAATGCTACATTTGGCATGCCTGTACAATATGTTTTTTGGTAGGGCAAAGCTCTATAGAGATTCTGGCATTGTCATTTTAGCTAATTACAGGGCTCTCACATTTACAATAATTTGTATAAAGTACAGAACACATTGAAATAACATGGTTATATTATTTCATTTTTTCGTTTTTTTAAATTTACGAAAGATGATATTTTAAATAACGCCATTTTTAGACAAAAAACTGATTTTACTTACTGAATTACACATTGCGATATTGTGCGGATAAACGCCTAATTTTAAGTTTCTTTTCCCTGACTTTGTTATTATGTAATTATCAACATCGAAATGTTGCGAACGAAATATGCTACATTTAGTAGGAATCCAATTAATTCTACCAGTTGTGTCAATCCACAATTTTCTTACACCTGGATCTGTTGGAAACCTAACCTGTATCATACTTTTGAACTTTTGTTTCGGTACTCGGGACTCTCGCAATGGACGTAATACATTGCGCGATTGCTCACGTAGTGCAAGATTGTACTCATCTATCGCAAGCAACGTATTACTATTAGTCTGCTTGCGATTATATCGTTTTTGTCAATAAATTTCATAATGCTAATGTTATAGTTTCAAATATCACAAGTATTTTTATGTTTTTGGATTTACCGGTGAAAAGAAATTCCTTCTCGTGCTATGCTACACACCTGGCTTCTTTTCCGACACGTTATAATAGCGCAAGACGGCATAATATAATATTTTTGCGGAGATACGTACGCTGTCAAAACATGACAGCGATTGCTAGTCGGTAAGTACGAGCATTTGAGCGCTTTGCACGTTCGCTCGCACCCTCGGCGCGCGTGGCCCGCCCTCAAGGCCAATCCAGTCTCTTTCTTTTATCCATGTTTGTTACAGAGCAACCATCCGTCACTCGACCAATATTCGAATTAAATTATTTCATTTGACGTTCTATTTCAGCTAACAATTATTTTAAAACAATTTATATAATCTATGAGATTATGCAAGGGGTTTAATATATTTATTCCTATGAGTAGTACTCAATAATTAAATACTATTCTTTCTATATTAGAATTACATTCTATATCACATCTATCTGGTGTTGCTAGTGGTTGTTAACACTATGTTTAGCAGTGTACATCTCGCAGCTGATATGAAGACGATGATGGTGAGAACTGGCCGAACAACTTTTTGCAAAAGCATCTATATATTAATACGTGATGCAAAAACTTTGGACCGCTTTTTACGAAAATTGCGCGGACGTAGGAGCATAAAATTTGGTACACTTATAGTTTATGTGTAGGAGAAGTGAAGAACGCTAATATTTTTCAAAAATAATGCTTATAAAGTACATTAAATCAATAAATAAAACATTACACACACATGCATAGTATCTGATCGTATTTGACAAAACGTCAAAATCAATAGACATTGCGATGATATTCTGACGTCTCATATGAATAGAGTTTTATAAAAGAGTTTGTTTGAGTTTGAGTTAAATAAAAATTATCCTTGAACGTATGTTAAGTGGTATTGTAAATTTAATCGTATATGGTCGAATTTCGACCACTAGGCGACCACTAGTATATTATAATTATATAGTTTCAAGGCACAATCTTAACAGTCAACCGTCAGTTTTAATATGGGTGCAATTAATATAACTCCAGGAAATTAAATCATTAATAAAATGTTTGCATGGAACATACAACAACAACAAAGTTGGGTTATTCCCGCTCGGTAACACCATTTCGTCAACACTGTTGACGATCGGGAATAAAAAAGTTTCGTTCGTTCAGTGTTGACGAACGCTACATATTATTTCGGATAATTCCCGGTCGGTAACACCTTTCGTTCCTGTCGTTAACACTATTGACGATCGGGAAAAAAGTTTCGTTTGTTCAGTGTCCATGATGCTGGCTTATATTTAAAAATTTTTTTTTTTTTTAATCTTGGTTGTCCCACTGCTGGGCAAAAGCCTCTCTACCCTCTTTGGAAATGGAAATTAAAATAAAACATGTGATGGATTTTCAAATATTTAATTACGACCTTCAAGGAAAGTGTAGGTGTTAAAACTAATAAAAAAAAATGTTAACATTAAAGAAGTGCTTCCTAACTTTTTGTCGGTAGTGTAGGCACTCAAAGTTATGACTTCTATTCAATCACTTAGCTTAAGTATAATATAGACAGTCCCATATAATTCGGCTCAAGAGTGTAATCAGTAGCATATTTTTTTTTCGTAATTCACTTTTTAACGCAACATTTCAAGGAAATGTCCAACTGTCAAGTTTCCTTGTAACTCTATTTGAGCGTCCTGTATAAATTCGTCTTTGATCTTATATTTTTCAATTCTTTTCGTCACTAGCGTCTCTGTATGCCTTTGACGATTTCGTACTGAATAAAAAGCAGCGTCTTCATACAAACAGTGCAGTAAATGCAACAAATTGGGTCCTTTTTTACCTACAGCACTGTTTAACTAATGATGCCAAGACTCCAAAGAATTTGTAATTCTGTGTTTCTCCCCGAATGCATTCCATATTGGTATAAATTTATCCTTATGCCATTGTTTTTCCATATAAGCTTTGAACTTTTTTACAGCTGAATCGTCAATTTCATGGCGCATGATGTAAGCCCATCCATTCATTACTTCAGTCTTTGGTAATAAAGGAAGAACTGCACTGAGTGCCACCAAACGTCTTTTCTTTGTCTTTTGTATTAGTAAGACTCAATTCCCAACCTTTAGCCCAAATTGATTTGTTAAAATGAAAGTAACAACCCTTAAGCTCAACACTAGGGAAAACGTTGACAATGGTTTTCATGGCTGCCTTCTCGTAGTCTATTTTGATTTTTTTTCGGATTCCATTTTGGAATTTCCGCTTTTATTAACATCTATACAATAATAAATCTGTAGAAGGGTCAATTCTGTACATTGAAAATATTGAAAAAATAAATAGCAGGGGGTGTTACTGGATCGATACCAAACCCAAATATGTGAATAAAAAAATGCTTGTCTGTCTGTCTGTCTGTATGTTGAGGCATCACGTGAAAACTAACGGTTCGATTTCGATGAAACTTGGTATAATTATACCTTACTATCCTGGGCATAAAATAGGATACTTTTTATCCTTGAAAAATACGTAGAAAAAAAAATCTTTATTTTCAGTTTTATTCTATAGAACGCGGGCTCAACAGCAGTAGCTCAATAGAGGGATATCCTTAATTATTATGGGCCTCGCCGTATTTGGGTCCAATCAATAGATATTTATAAGATGTCATTGTCAGAGTTACTCAAAATGGAGAAATAAAACTTCCACGCGAGACCGACATCCGCGCGGACGGAGTCGCGGGCGGAACCTAGTAAATAATATTTTGTAAGATTGTCGTTCGGTTACTCATGAGAGCGTACACCAGTGGCATTAAATTTGTGTGATTTGTCGTACATGAATAGTACGAGTATAAAGTTGGTCAAAAGGAGGTGAGCAACTTTTAAAAGTGCCGTCTGCGTCAAATTCTTCTATTTCACATATGATCTCCCTTGCTGTTTTTGTACAAAATATAATTATTCTTGTATTGCCGTGTGTATAGTCAGCCAAAAGAAAATCTTGGTAATCCGGTGGAACTTGTACTTCCTCTACAAATTTACATTGAATTTTTGGCAATTTTGCTGCAGAATTTCTGTATCTATAAAGAAAGCTCTTTACGCTACTAAATGTTGGTAAATTTCTTAACAGGTCTGCATTTGCATCTCTTAAACCTGCGACTTCGGCGTTATACGTTTCTGGTACACTTGGAAATGTTGGTGTAACAAATGACAATGCCAGAATCTCTATAGAGCTTTGCCCCACCAAAAAATATATTGTACAGGCATACCAAATGTAGCATTCTATTGCTGCTCTATTAGTGATAACTAAAAACAGGATTAAAAGCCTTTAGACCTTTCGGTTTCTATATAAATCTAAGAACAAAATATTACATTTAGGTTAGGTGCCAGTTAAGATTAATTGCAGTTACAATGGTAGAAATAATTAAATTAAGTGCTTCATATTATTACAATGCTATCATAGGGTGTTTAGCTATGAAAGGAAGGAATGTCATCACACAATATCACCTTTAGTAATCCTACTTTTAATTCATAGTCATAACGAAACAACAATGTAAACAAAACAGACAGAGCGAATGTCAAATAATGACTTTTTGGACATAACTAACACACGCACGCCAATGACGTTTCGTTATATTCACTAACGTTCAAACACGAAATAATAATTAGAATATGCATTCATTATAATATATATTATAAAAATAAATAAATTAACTAACAGTATGTATTTATACCAAATTCATATTTGTTCCTTGTACAAGCGTACTAAGAAACGCAGATAGTCATGATAAATACAGGAAATAGGCTTTGGGTTTTTTAAATTCTTTTTATTTCCTAATTTTTATCCGCAACTTTATCAGAATAATAATTAAGTAACCAAGGGTCTTATTTTCATTGCATAATATTGATTAATTTACATTTCTTGTACATTGATGAAATTAAGTGGGGCAGGATCTGGCATTGTCATTTTTGTTTTATATTATCGATGCGTCAATTTTTAATTTCTCATTTCTCAAAGTTAAGTGTACATATATGAAGTGTTTCTTCTATTATTTAGTCATTCTAAAACAATATATATTTAAATAGATTTATACAAAATGTTGAAATTTGCTAATTTTTATTATTCAAACTTCGATTTATCTAAATCGGTGTTTTCTTACTTCTTATACTAATTAACTGCGATAATAGGGATTTTATAAAGCTAAAGTGAGTACTCGGTAACACTATTTCATCAACACCGTTGACCACCATTGATCGGGAATAAAAAAGTTTCGTTCGTTCACAGTGTTGACGAACGCTACATATTATTTCGGATAATTCCCTTTCGGTAACACCTTTAGTTCCTGTCGTTAACACTGTTGACGATCGGGAAATAAAGAACAGCATTCTATTATTATTTGTATAAACATAAAAATAATATAATTAATACTTATCTAATACAGTAGATATAACTTAATAAACAGGCAGGTTTGTACTTACTAGGCACTAACCTGAGCGTAGTAGTGTGAAGACAGCAGTACCATTATTTCAGGGGCAAATGGTATGTAATAGCCCTTTCGTTGTGTGTATGTGAACTGAGGGACCACACTGGGAATTCGCGAAATGAAAGTTCTAGGATTTAGTAGTAGACTTAAAACAATAATTTTATTATAGAACGAATCTTTTTTTATATATATATTAAATGGGCCGACGTTTGGCCGCTACCTCGCCTGATGGTAAGTGATGATGCGGCCTACGGTGGAGCACGTCTGCCCATAAGCAACCTATTCACTCGGGCTTTGAAGACACCCAGGTTGTACCCATCAGGAAACACAGACTCCGGCAAGGAGTTCCAATCCCTAGCAGTTCGCACAAGGAAGCTTGAAGCGAAGCGTTTCGTGCGAGTGGGTGGGATATCCACCATGAAACAGTAATGCCTCGCCGATTGTCTTGTGGTTTGATGATGGAAAGGACTAGGAGGAATCAAGTTGTGCAGTTCCAAGAATCTGGGAATTTGTAAACAAATATATTAATAAAAAAAGGTAATTTAAAAAACTAAAACAGTCGGGAACCCATTCGAAATTTGAAGACTTAGTGAGGGAACATACGGCTGACTTTCTAGAATGTGTCCCGACTGCTTCAATTTTACGATGACTTTCTTGTTTTTCACTTTCATATTATAAATATGGTCCGAGATCCCAGAGCTGTCAGACATATCTTATTTTTACAAGCATTTAACCTTCGGCTTACGGTAGTCTTGTATATACTTTTTAATGCCTTAATGTTTGTAAAGCTTGCCGAGTGACACCAGCGCAGGTACCAGGTGAGAAAGGTAACTAAAGATTAGACTCACTTAACGTAAATTTTTATGTCTGATTTTTATATAGGTTTTGTAGAATATAATTACTTTGAAATCATATTAAAAAAATCAGACACTTTCCATGGACCAAAACTTTTATCAGACGGCTTAAAGCTCTAAAAAATAGTGCGCCTTACAAATTGTAATAGCAATATATGTGAGGTTGGAGAGAAATATCTTTTCGGCAAAGCAACAATTTTGTAAGGCGCACTATTTTTTAGAGCTTTATAGCGTCTGATAAAAGTTTTGGTCCATGGAAAATGTCTGATTTTTTTAATATGATTTCAGAGTAATATTCTACAAAACATATATAAAAATCAGACATAAAAATTTAAGTTAAGTGAGTCTAATTTTTAGTTACCTTTCTCACCTGGTACCTGCGCTGGTGTCACTCGGCAAGCTTTACAAACATTAAGGCATTAAAAAGTATATACAAGACTACTGTAAGCCGAAGGTTAAATGCTTGTAAAAATAAGATATGTCTGACAGCTCTGGGATCTCGCTCTAATAGTAGTCGGGTTTTTATTAGTTTTTTAAATTACCTTTTTTATTTTCTTTTAGTTTTATTATTTTTATATTTTGATTTTGATATATCTAGTGTCACTCTCACAGTAAATACGAATCAAACGACCCCTATCAAGCTATCTATCCAGTCGTTCAGGCTAGAGAGTGAGCAATATTCGAATTTGGCGCCAAAAATCTGCCATTTTGTTTTTTTAATTATTTTGATATATCCAGTGTCACTCTCACAGTAAATACGAATCTAACGACACCTCAAGCCAAAATCCATCAAGCCGTTTAGGCTGCAGAGCGTACCAAACAATTATACATACATACATACATAAATACATACTCTCGAAAAACATAACCCTCCTTCTGGCACAGTTGGGTAAAAAATACGACCAATAAAGTGTGGTCTCTCAGTTCTCACAGACGATCAGCCAGATCTCGGAAAGCATCTTATAAAATAAGGTTTTGTGAATAAGTACCGACATTTAGTAAAGAATTTGTAAAGATATTTATTAAATAACAGACCACAAAGCATTAAAGATAAAAAAATGTATAGCAACTGAACTGTGGTCCTTCAGTCCACATAACTTAAGTAACACACATTACACTGAAAAAATATCTTAGAATAATATTATTATGTTCAAATATATGTCAAAGCCAAAGTAATAAATCTTGATATTATATATACTGTCTAGCAATTATGTATAACGTCTACTCAATTTAGATAAAGTGATAAATGACACAAAATTAATCACATTAACTAGCAATTTTATATACTATCTTCGAAGACTTGGATAATGTAATAAAACGAGCAGCATGCAAACAAACATGCACCATGCAGCAGGCAGGGTTTCTGTGATCTGGGCTCGCTGTTATAGCAGCGGTAAGTCCCCTCTTTGAGGAGTGGCTAGAGAGGCGTCACGGCGTCCTCACCTACCGCCTGACGCAGGTGCTTACCGGACACGGAAGTTTCGGTAGGTACCTGTTTCGGATTCGGCGGGAGGAAACGCCCGGGTGTCGGCATTGCGTGGATCACCCGGAGGACACGGTGGAGCATACAGTAGCGGTGTGCCCTGCATGGGCTGAGCACCGCCGTGTCCTCAGGGATGTGATCAGCGACGGTGACCTCTCGCGTCCGGCTTTGGTTCAGGCCATGGTGCGGAGCGAGGGGGAATGGGACGCCGTCTCCTCCTTCTGCGAAGCAGTCATGCTAGCTAAGGAGGAGGCGGAGCGCGTGAGGGAACGATCCTCCTCACGCCCCAGCCGCCGCAGAAGACACTCCGGGCGTCGGGGATCGCGCGACGATCTCCGGCCACCGTAAGTGCGGGTCTGCGGACGGCGAGTAAGGGTAGCTCGCCGCCCGACCACAACCAGACCCGTGCGTACGGCGCGTCGCGTTCCGCGCGCGCCTCAAAGAGCCAGACCACCACAGATGGGGCCCAGTTGGGCTGATGCCTGATCCGGAGCTGCGGACAACGTAAAAGGTTACCGGGGCTCCGGCTCAAAGCAGGAGAAGGAACGGGGTGGTTTTTAGTCAGTAAGAGTCTGACACTCCCTCCCGCCTCACCCAAGGCGGGAGAAGTCATTGGATGATTTTCCCCCCTCAAAAAAAAAAAAAAAAAAAAAAAAGGGTTTCTGTGATGGCTCCGGCGCTGCGGGCCTTCGGCGGCCCCACGCGTGCTAATCGTCGCAGACGGCTTTCGCTCACCACCGCAGCTTCGGCTTGTTGGCCGGCATCAACGGCCAGCCTCAGTACGCGATTTTAAATTACTCTCTAGGGGTAGGATAAACAAGACTACGTGGAGTCGGATTTGTAGCAATTCGGTTTTGTCACTAACTTTTGTTGCATAGCATATTAAATTTTTAACCAACATTATTATTTAATTGTTGCAGAAACTATAGCAAATTAGTTTGATCGGAATTATGTATAGGGCACTACAAGTTCTCTACCACCATTTCCTACATAAGTTATTAGGCCTACTAACGTTATGCGAATCAAATTTATGCCAAAACAAATTAGTCTTTGATCTTAAAGATTAATTTTTATTCTTACAAGTTATTCTTACAAGTAAAAGTCTTGTGACATTTTGAGTTACACATGTATTATTACTTTGACTAACTTGGACTCCCTATTATGAATAATATCCAGATAAAGTGATTAATTTATTACATTGTCTAGTGAATTTGGCATTTTTATACGAATAATATTATTATGTTCAAATATATACGTGATATTACACTGGCAATCATGGCTAATATCGTCTCCTTTCTCATTTAATGAGCTAAAATATTGTGCAGCAATTTTTGCTCTCATTAAATAAAGGTCATCGTCTGTAAATTTAATGTCGCAGAGGATTTTCATTTATTGTGGAATTAAATCATTGTCAAAAGTGGCCATAACGTCTCGAATATTCTCATTTTCGTTAAATCCTGCACTTAAAAAGTACATTACAGAATCGACACCACAAGTATTCTTAAGGGTCTCTTTCACCATCTCCAAGTAAAGTGTTGAGTAGTTACTGTATCGTCGCTGTGTTTCGCTCATTGTTTTTGAGAAAAATGCTAGAGGTTTCCATACGTTGTCCACTTGTTGTTGAAGTATGGCGCCGATGCTTGAGTTCGATGCGTCGGTATATAAGCGTAGCGGCGCGTTATGTATCGGGTGCGTGAGCGTCGTAGCGTCGAGAATGCTTTGTCGGCATTTCTCAAAGGCTTGCTTTGCTTCTGTTGTCCATGGGATCGGAGTCTTGTCTTTTTTCTTAGTATTATGAAGATATTTATTTAGTTCGTGTTGAAATTCGGCTTGATGGGGTAATCAGCTGCGGTAAAAGTTGATCATGCCGAGAATCTTTGAAATGTTTGTCCGGAATTTCTTAGGCCGAATGTCATGAAGTTAAACTCGAAGAGACCAAATGGAGTTATTATTGCAGTTTTCTGTGCGTCTTCTTTAGCGATAGGTATCCAGAAGTATGCAATCTTAAGGTCGAGTTTTGAAAAGATTTTCTTGCCGTGGAGTTGGTAAGTAAAATCTTGGATACGTGGTATAGGGTATCGATCGGGTACTGTAACGGCGTTGAGCCTTCTGTAGTCGCCGCAGACTCGAAGTGAACCATCTTTCTTCTTGACGACGTGCAGTGGACTCGCCCAAGGACTGTTTGACGGCTTGCAAATACCCATCTCCATCATGTGTTCGAACTCGAGTTTCGCTACTTTGTATCTGTCGGGCGGAAGAGGTCGCGCCCGCGAGTATATAGTTATAGGTGGTCCTGTTGTCTCGATGTGGTGAGTCACGTTGTGTTTAACTGGAGTCTTCAAAGACATAGGTCGCAGAACGTCTGGATATTTCTTCAGTAGGTCGTGATAGGCGTGATCGCGGTTGACTGTGTAGATTGTTTCTTGATTGACGACGATTTTTCAAGACGACGTGCTTCACTGTTTCTCGATAACACAGAGAGTCAAAAACGAAGGTAACTGGTTGGTTCTTCACTGAGGTATGGTAAAGGTAAACTGGTTTTGCACGGAGGTACGGTATTGGTAATCTGGTTTTAACGAAGGTTTTTTTTAATATTAAATGGGCCGGTACATTACATGATACATTACCGATTTTTTTATAGTAAATCGGTAATGTGTCGTGTCGCTATAAACGCTATGTTTTTTGACCAGTGGGTATTTATTTATAATATTAAACACCGTCTTACGACCTCGTCACCTCTTCCCTAAAAAAAAAACAAAAAATAAAAAACAATATGTATTGTATTGTATTCGACTCAGACTAAAATTGTAGATCATTAAATTACACTGCTATACAGTCATTTTGCGGAAGGCATACTTGAAGTCGATTTTGTATAAGACGAGTGTGCTGATAACGGGAAAAATACCAGAATGGTCAAATTGACTCCAGTTTTTGAGATAAACGCTTCTAAAATTTTCCATAAAATGCTTCAATAAATGGGCCAAAAGATGTATTTAAAATCTATTTTTATTGTTTATCTTTATAAAAATACAAAAAATAAGGGTAGGTTCAGATGACAAGCGCTCAGCGCGCGTTGAACGCGCGTTGAATTTTTGTATAGTGTTCACATGGTGCGCGCTTGTCAGGCGTTAAACGCGCGTTGTTGCGGCCAGTTTGAGTTCTAAATTTGTCGAAGATGGACGTAGAAACAGTTTTATCGGTGATTTTATACAGACGGCAGAAACGACACAACAGAAGACGGAGATATTGGGTTCACCCAATTTTGTCAACCAGGCTGACTGAAAGTCAGTACATTATTTCATATCCTAAGTTAAGGCAATTTGAGCCCAAATTCTTTAACTACTTCAGAATGTCCATCAAGTCATTTGATGACTTACTGACTCTCATAAACGATGAACTCGTAGCAGATAAAAACGCTGTGCAATATAGCATTTCACCGGAAGAAAAACTCATAATTACATTGAGGTAAGTTTTTTAATAATCAACATAATCTATAAACCCAAGCCCGTCTTCTCAAATTCTTATCTGAATAATCGCTACTTGTCATGTCCCATATCGCAGGACGTTTCTCTATTTCATCAATTAATAATTCCGTATTAAAAGCTTCGGTTTCCATTTCGGACGATTTTCGGACGAACTTGACGAACCCTAAAATACGTCCATCCGCGTCGAAAGCGCGCGCTCAACTGAACGGAAACATAGAAAACCAATGATCTCAAAGCGGCGTTGACGCGCGCTGACAACAGTCGAGCGCTAGCGCAGCGTTGAACGCGCGCGTTACTAAAACGCGCGTTAGCATGTGTACGGCTTGAATAAAATGTATGTAGTTGTAAACGCGCGTTATCAAAACACGCGTTGAGCGCTTGTCATCTGAACCTACCCTAATAGTTTGGGGTACCTTTAACTAGAATAAATAAATGAAGATCATGAAAAACTTTTTCTTTGGGATTTTCTCTTATTTACTTTATCAGGACAATCTCTTTTCAAGGTCCAACAATAGTCAGCCATCATATGGCTGTCCCATCGACCTTGATATCTTTCTTCCATTATCCTGATATCCTGATGGAACCTTTCTCCTTGTTCCTCACTGTAATCACCCAGGTTCTGCGGGAATCGGTCCAAATGACTGTGTAAGAAATGCAATTTTATGCTCATGTTGACTCCAACTCTGTTAAAATTTTGCAACTAGTTCTTGATATTCCGGAGCTTTGTGATTCTCCAAAAAGTTTTTTACTACCAACACAAAGCCTACTCCACAAGTCAGTAATTATCCAGTTTAATTGAAACTATCGTAAATAATTGATATTAGCCAGAAAAAAAGCGATGTTGATAAAAAAAAGTACAGACATTTATTAGTCGGAGTCGTAATTTTCGAATTCTTCCCGATTTTCTCCTTGTTCTTCTTCTTCTAGATTTTCTCCTTGTTCATTTTCTTCTGGTTCATCCTCGTCTTGGGTGCAAGTAAATTCAACCAATAACGATGTATCGCAACTCGGCTCGTTGACGTCGAATGTATCATCAATTGTTGGTGATTCAACATTAGAGCACGACTTGCCTTGGCAACTTGTACACGCCATAGAACAGAATAGACCTACTTTTTTGCAACCACATTTAGCGCTGCATCCCTTTTTGCAGTTGCAAAAAATTACGTTTAGCAATTTTTCCGGCGCAGGTGGAAGCAAAGTTGGAACTGGTTCCAATTCATTATTTACAAACTTCCAACGTCAGTCTGTTGGGTCTTTCTAACAACCAAGCCACACTTGAACTTGGTAATATACCCGAAGAAGATGTTGATGAGCAGCAGCCGACGTTGGAGGAAGACAAGCTAACTGTACCTGTTTTTTGCTTTTGGTCTTTTTGACGAAACATGCATACCGATGTTTATCTAAGCACGTAGTTTTTTTAGCCCCGTACATCGAAAGAAGAAAGCGAATGCCAATTGTGATGATCTCATGTTGAGTTGAATTACAGTTTTGAAAAACTTCAGCACATTCAACTAAATTTTGTTTTTCAAACATTTTGAAAACTGTCTTTTTATCTCTCCTATAAAATGCAGATGTCGTATCACAGCCAGTTATTGCATGCAGAAATAGTATGTGATTTTGACTCTTTGCAAAAGAAGATAATAAGCTTTTAGAAGTATATATTTCCGATTGATGTTGAGCTTTTCCTGGTTTTAAAAAGAAAATTGTTTTTTCAGTTGGAGTTCAAGCAGCGAGCAATACGAGCAAATCTACATCTTCACCAACAACAATAATTGTATTTGTCAAATTGAATTGCATTGCTGTGTCAACAATCAATACTTCATTATATTTTATATTTTAAATGCAAGTTACAATGACCGACAGAAAAATATTTTAACCTATACTACATAATATTAAAACTCTAGGGATGAATATACGTGACGTACTCATGCATGTTATGGCAATTGGAACTGTTACAACTTTTTACACTGCGATATCTCCGAAACCGTGTCTCGTGAGAAAAAAAGTATTGATATATGTTTATAGATAATTTAATGATCTAAAATTTCAGTCTGAGGTATTTTTCTGATAAAACTTACCGTTTTGCTGAAAATCGCGAAAAACTAATTTTTTTGACATTTAAACTTGAATAACTTTTTTTCCACACACGGGAATGATGGGGAACTTTCAGCTATTGCTTATAATCGTGTTTTGAACAATTGTACCAAAATTCAGCTTGTTGCGAATTTATGTAATTTCACCCTAATATTTTGGTCTAATTTGACCGGACTAAACTGCGGCGGTTAAAAGATTAAATATTTAAGTAAATATTTTGCTATACTTAACTTTAACTGTCATTAAAGCACGATAATGGGCCATTAACTGTCTCTGAGAGTGAACTTTTTTAATTTTACTAAGGAATTACTGTGTTAAACTAAAAGAATGGAGGCAACAATTTTTGGATTATAATGTCCGTTACTAGTATAGATTTCACAATTTCACAGTTACTTATTTTAAAAGACCTGCTGTATAAACTGAAGTTTCTATCGGTGAAATGTCCGTAGGCGAAAGACTTTGCTAGGGAAAAGGAAATAAATGAATCGTGTCGACAAGCAGTTCAATGACAAATAGGTTATAAGAGAACGATTGCGATATCGTTTGTAAAACATCTGGGTTGAATTCTAATACCCGAAAGCAACTTTACTGGTCAAGTGGTCTTTCGACGCACCTACAATTGTTTGACCATATACAAGACGGATAAAGAGGGATACAACACCGGATACAATGGGTCAATCAATACATCTTCTAGTACAGTAGGTGACGTGTGATTCGAACGCGTCTTACTGTCACTGAATATTTAGTTTCATGAGGCGCTCATATGTGTTTGGGAATGGTGGTAGAAGTTTATTAGTTTGAGTCCGTTACTCTTTCAAACTTCAACATTCATTTATTTGGAAAAATTGCTCTTTATCTTTTTGGCACAATGTCTGATGCTATAAAGGAAACGAGGGAACATAATTTATTCGTTATTCATAATACACGTGCACACCAGTATATTATATTCACGCAAATAATGGGGATAGTCCAAGGCCCCTTTTTATTCAGTATACCCCTCACAACAGCTGTGTATTCATTTTAACCTTGGCTTGGAACGGTGTCAAGGTTGTTTAAAAGTAGATGAATTATCTTTACGTATTAGGTTGGGGAAAAAGTCTTTTCGCATTATATCGGGTGTTTTTTTAGAGGTATATCGAAATGGTTAGGTTGATTAATACGTATTTCTGGTAAGTATAGTATTGTGTACAACATATGATTTTGTTTATACTATAGAAATGGAGACCCACAGAAGGACGGAGTGGGAGACTAAATAATTTAAAGACCTGGTCTGAACTGGCAAATGTTTTAATTGCCGATGCTGCAGGAGATACCAAATCAAAAGGTTTGTGAGTCAAGGGTTTAAAACATAGTATAGATTATTCTAAGGTGGAGTTAATTTTTTTATAAATTATATACACATACTAGCACCGCTTATTTAATGTATCACCGATTGAAGAGTAAGAAAATAGATATTAAAAGTGTCTCACAGTAAAAATATATATAATTTATTATTATACACGGAAGTTGTCACTACAGTTCAACACAACACAAGTATAGTTTATAGAAGGAGTGGAAGATTAGACGAGAACGGATAGATGAAAACGATAGTTAGGAAACACAGAATAACATTTATAGAAGCGCGGCGAAATTATATCGAAGTAAAGCTCGTTAATTAAATCAGAGTAAGCAGAGGTCTAAACTCTAAAGAAAACGCGACTCGCCGAGGGCCTACGTGCGGCCCCTTGACATCTGTCACTTTTTATTTATTTCTTTTATAAAATTAAGTCAATTGACAGGAGTCGCCACTCCAAAAAGTACAATAAGTATAGGTCGCCACACAAGGAAGTTAATAAACTTTCGTAGGATTCTAAACGGGAGATAAATTTTAATATTTTACGTCCACATTTTCGTAAATTGATAAACTTATTGAACTCACTCGTAAAATAATAAGTAAGCAGTAACCAAACGCTACGCGCGATCTGATTGGTTAACAGTCACGTGTCAATTCTTCTACCATTTGTGTGTTTTATAAGAGTATCCCTGTATTTTAGTTAGTAACTGTTAAATAGCTTATTGATACTGATAATAGAAAACTCAACTCACTACATCCGTGCCAGAGAAGAACCAGGCATTGTTGCTTCATCAACAGTCCATCTTCGTCAGTCGTCTTTTGTCCATAGTCAGGCAGTCTATGGACAAAAGCATTGCCATATACAATTAGCAGTAGCTGTAGATAGGTACTTTACTGGGCAGGAATAATATTACTAATCGAACGACCTGCGTTTCTAGCCCTTTTGTTGTTTTTAAAGAATATAGGCTATAATATGTAACTAATTTTTGTAAACAGCAAGTCGTCCTGTGAAATTAGTAATGGTTTTGACTTTATTAATTTTCAGCATTTCAGTGGAATACACAGCCTATGGAATGTGGTGATGTAGCACTTGAGCCTGCCATCTTGAGTATGCCTCAGCCAAAAGCCAGCCCGCCTCCGTCAAACCCACAGTCTGTATCCGTAATGCTCGCCAGCCAACACAGTCAGAAATATCTCGCCAAATATTTCTGAACTGTGATCGTAAGTGGGGGGTGTTAGGGAGAGAATACTTGGGCTGTATAATAATATAAAAATATAATAGGTACTGGTTTATTTATGTACAACGGATTACAAAACGGTATGAGAAAAATATGAGAAAAAACAAAATAATAATTTTGATGCGCGCGACGCGTACATGTGATGCTTACAGCTGCTCGGGCGAAAGTGCGAGTCGCGATCCTCCCTCTGATGCCGTCACTTTTTCAAATTCTGATGCCGTCGCTAGCCAGCAAACAAAAAGTATTTATGTTCGAGAAGTTTTTATGTTCGGTTCGGAGAAGTTTCCGAACAGGGGGCCTTAATAGAGGAAAGGGAACGCGAGCACTTACGGATAAGGGAAATGGAACTTCAGTAGCAAGCTCGATGGCAAGAGCTATTTCAACAACTGCTCGAAACAATAAATCAAGCCATTGATATCTTTAAAAATAAATAAGTATGTTTTTTCAATTTATCTACTTTATTATTATACATTTATTCCACTAATTCTCCTGGCAAGTTGGTCTCGCACAGCTCTTCCCATTAATAAATCACTATTGGATCATTGACAGATGTGTCTGTAAATAAAACAAATATACATACAATCGTATTTCATCAAAAACTTGTGCATTATTATAACATCCGCGGATGATGATGCGGATGCGGATTCCAGGGGGTAAACATCTGCGGATGCGGATGCGGAAGCGGATCTTTACAAAAATCAAAAGTTATGGGAGAAAAATTTAAAAGACAAGTCATATAATCAGTAATTATATTATATTTCATAAAAAGTAGAATGGCTGCCTTTTCGGGATCCAGTCTGTTTCGCAAGGGGTCGTATATCAACCCAGAGCTCCTAAATAATTGTTCACTAGGAACCCTGACTGGTGGAGCTGATAAGCATTTACGTGCTATTTTATTTAGATAACAGTTTGAACTCGTTTCGATTAACACTCCACCATTTAAGAGGACTCTCATCTACATTAACTCGCTTCTTATTGCGAAAAGCAAGTAACTTCTTTTTGAGAATCGAGTCAGGACTGATAATTTCTGACGAATCATGACTCTCATCTTCACTTGATGAATCGAGCATCATGACAAGATCAATCTTTAGGCAATTAAAATAATTGATTTCTTATTGGTCAATTAGCACGAGCGCGCGACAGGCGCCACTCGTCGGACCCCGCCACTTTCTTTCTTGTCCTGACCTGCAACACATTCGCATCCGCATCAGCTCCGCATCGATTTTTTGCGGATGCAAATGTGGATGCGGATGTCTAAATCGATGCGGATGTTTCGCATATGCGGATGCGAATGCAGATATTCGCAACATCCCTGATACAAACACGTGCATTTTGCAACTAACCTGTCAAAGCAATGTCGCCTTCACTGTCCTCAGGGTCTGGAATGTTATAATCGGTGGCAATGTTGTGCAGTATTGGCTGGTACTTGGCTGGTTTATAGTGCAAAACCCTATCTTTGCACACACACTGCCACCGATTTTTCAATTGACCAAAAGTATTTTCTATTACAATTCTAGTCACACTATGTTTTTTGTTGCAAATTTCTTCAATTGAGTTAGATGATTCTGCATAAGGCGTCATCATCCATGGCCTTTGTGGATATGCAGAATCACCTGTAATAAAATATAATCATTAATTTTAAAAAAAAACATAGCATCAATGAGTTTTTTATTGATGGTACTACTTTGGTACATTTGATACACTTACCACCACGATGATTCATTATTTCTATGCAATCATTGTATGTAATCATTGACATCGCTATTCCCCCATATAAAGGCATCATGGGTTGCTCTACCAAACTTTGCATTAACAGACATTATTCTACAGTTAGAATCACAAATCTGAAATGTAGCAACAACATAAGAATCAACAGTGCCAGGTGATTTAATATGTATTACATAATATATATCAAATTTAATACATAATTAAATAAATACTATTTGGACATTCAAGGAGTGATAATGTTTTCTGCAGTAAAACAGATGCTGCACGTCACGGTTTAAAAAAATTAAAGTGGCTGCCTGCCATCTATGCAACCAATGACTCCAGGAATTTGATATTTCCTGTAAAAACTAAACAGAATCCTTATTTAGATGCTATAATATTAAAACTGTGTGTACCAATGGCAAACCTGTAGTAATAGTTTTTTACCCTTGTTTAACCAAATCTCGTTCCTGGCGCGTCGTAGGGAACTTTATGAAAATGTTTGCGATAGATGAATGGTTTAAAGCTGTAGTGACTTCTTGAATGTATACACTCATGGTTTCTTGGGAAAAATGGTTTGCCTCCCCAACAACACGCTTATAGACCCCGTGAGCATAAAATAGTAGAGCAACCTGTAAAAACGATTAGGAAACTTACTAACCTATTTGTTTCTATGGGGTTATCAAAGCAATTTTTCTAAGATCTAGGTTAGGCTTACCTTGGATTCTAATGAAACCCTCTGAGATGATTTCAAATCCGTGTGTTGGCGTAACAAATCGCACAATTTTTTAAAAACTTATTTTGTGAGCTGATATAATTTTATAAATTTTGTATCACTAATATTTTCGAATTTATTTTCAAGTATTTCACGCATGTTGCTTTGAAATTTTCTCTGTTCCTGTCGATCATCTTCTAATGCAGCAGTTTCTAACATATGGTATGCAAAATATGTTCTACCAAACAAAGTTAAAGCTAGTTTTAAAAAAACAAACAAAAGTGAAATCAAAAATATTTATTATTGAAAAATATAAATAGATGCTTTCACTTACGTAAAAGTCGGTGAGTGCTGCAACTACGATAGTAATAGTTTGTCGCTATAGCAACTGCTAAATTTGTAACTCATGGTACAGTACCGTTAACGTAACTTGGCGCGTCTGAAGTTAGGCTTTGCGAACTTTCGCGCAGGTACATTCGTGAAAACTATTACTGCAATATTATTTTTAAAAGCCTACGGTCTTACTAATAAACATTTATACACGCTGTATACACGCGTTATACCTTATTCATTACTAATAAACAATGAATAGGGATTGTCATCTTATACACCCGTTATAACAGTTGTGTAAGTGTATGTCACTTTGTACAATCCTTATTCAGTCGTATCAGCTTGTTTAACGTGTGAATAACCTACAAATTTCTAATTGACATGTCTCATCTCGTGACGTATTTTCTTTCATTCAGTGGTTATTATCACGGAATAGAAAATATTATGGATTATTTGCATTATTTCGATTATCTGCGTCATTTTGATACTCTTGAGTTAGAAGATGAGGAACCACCAAGAAAGAGAAAAGTTTATAAGACACGGTTTGATCCCTTTTCTTTGGAAGAAGATGAATTTAGAAGTAAATATAGATTTACTAAGAGGTATGTCAAATATGTAGTGGATTTGATCCGAGAAGACATAAAACAAACGAAGAAGGGTGGCGGCATCTCTGTGGAACTTCAAGTTTGTACAGCTCTCAGGGTATGGGCGCGGCAAGAAGTTCAAGACGATGCAGCTGACATTCATGGCATGAATCAACAATCGATCACTGTTGTTTGTCGCCGCGTTGCCGTCGCTTTAGCAAAAAGAGCAGCGCAATTCATTTATATGCCACGAACACTTGATGAAGAGGAAGTAGTGATAGCTGGATTTCGCAGTATTTGTGGGTTTAGACATGTGGTAGGTGCAATTGATTGCACTCACATAAAAATAAAAAAAGTTGGTGGTGACAATGTACAATAATACATTAATAGGAAGGGAGTATCCTCAATTAACGTGCATGTTGTCTGTGACTCAAAATTGCAAATTAGAGATATTGTAGCACACTGGAGAGGTAGCACACATGACTCTCGAATATTTAGAGAAGCTCGTATTCGACAAAGGTTCGAAAATGGAGAATTCCATGGTCGTTTACTCGGAGATGCAGGTTATGGGCTAACTAATTATTTATTTACACCTGTCCAAAATCCTAACAATATAAAGGAAGAAAGCTACAACAAAGCCCATATCCTTACCAGGAACCCTATAAAGAGGTTCGTCGGAGTATGGAAGCAGAGGTTCCGATGTTTGTTGCATGGATTTAGTGTTTCTTTGCAGAATGCAAAAACGTATTTAGTTGCACTTGCTGTACTGCACAACATTGCGATGAAAAATCCGGAAAATGCGGAAATTGAACATTTTTAAACTGGTAATCAACCACCACATCATCAAGAACAGAGACAGGCAGCAGACAATACAACTGGACAAATTGTAAAGCAGTTGTTTATAAGAACTCATTTTTAACAAGTATTTCTATTTTTTTTCTATCGCTTTGACTGAATATTAGTTTTACATTGTTCTCACATAGTTGAAGCAATCGAAACAATGTAACCAAGAATTGTATTGTGAATCTGATTGAAAAAGGGTAACCTATGGAGTTTCTTGCTCGTTTTTCTCCATAGGATTCTCCATTTAAGTGTGGGAGAGCCATGCTTCAGCATGAATACCGGAGGCCCAATTCCCCCCTTCCCAATCTTCCCCATCCCCATTCCCGAACAACAACCCTTTAAATTCCTAACTCCCAAAAAGCCGGTAACGTACTTGTAAAGCCTCTGGTGTTTCAAGTGTCCATGGGCGGCGGCGATTGCTTACCATCAGGTAAAAAGTCTGCTCGATTACATGTTTCATAAAAAAAATGTGGCATGTTTCATAAAAAAAAAAAATAGGAATCTACACTTTGGAACGAGCAAATAGCTTCACTAGAGGGCTGACCGACATACAGACGTTATTTATATTATTATATTTGCTTTGACGTTCAAAAGTGCTTTCCTGATCTACAGGGTGTCCCTGAAGATGATCGGCAAGGTTCCAAATGTTACAGAAAAATATAAAAAAAAATCTAAGTAGTTTTTAAATTACAGTGACTGATGTGTTATCCACGAAAAAGTACACCCTGTGCCAGTCTTTTGACCTTGTTGCCCAAGTCTTCCTTACATTATCCTGTATAGTGCTCCCATAAATTCTTAGCCAAACTGCTTTAGATTGGAAAACATTGTTAGTTTTAGAGGAACCAAATATTCTGAATAAAATTTTCACCCCTGTACTGAATAAAATGTATGGCGCTAGCAGTGGCAAATTTCACCAAAGTTGGCGCATTTAATAAGGATTCTAAAATGGTATAGCACTTTGCACATTATTTCCGACACAAAAAAAGATTTTTCAACGAAACTCGGTTTCGATGAATTTATTTGAACTTGCTAAAAATTCTTCTAGTGTACTCAAATCATACATTATAACCTCGTATGCACTAGACAGTACTTTGCACGCTATTTGTTATCATCATGTTGAAAATCAGCGAGGATCTCTTGTCAAACAACATTGTCTGTTTACCCGTGATTTCGCTTGCAGCATTCGTCGGCAATATTATCGCTAGAAGAACTGGTGTTGTGCATCTCGAGCCATCGTACCCGGGCTTCGGCATTTTAGCTGAGCACTGGCTTTTTTGCGCCGTGTTGATTATTTATTTTTTAAATTATTTTTTGCTTTACCTGCAATTCCTTGTAACGGTGCAAATAACTCTTTCTCGACAAACTAAAAAATATTTGATGCTTCATCCCGCTTTTGATCACAAGGCACACGTAACTTAATCGGAGGATTCACCCATTTTTTTTTTATGCGGATATGACGAGTGTGCGTAAGGGCTCATGTACACCATACCACTACCGCGTCGATATGCTGTGTACATGAATCTGCCGCGTCCGTTCCTTTTCATTTTACTACATTTGTTAATGTGTTTGATGCACTATGAACATCATATTGCAATCATTCAATATTATTTAGTGAAACACGATACACAACATCAGTTCCTCTAGTAAGTCTATTAATATTGCCAACGAAAGCTGCAAGCGAAATCATGAATAGACAGACAATATTGTTTGACAAGAGATCTTCGCTGATTATCAACATGATGATAACAAATCGCGTGCGAAGTGTTGTTTAGTGCATACGAGGTTATAACGTATGATTTACACTTTGGAACGAGTCAAATAGTGCTTCATCCTAGAGGGCTGACCGTACAGTCACTTAAAGTAAGGTGAAAAATTTATTCAGAGTATTTGGTTCCTTAAAACTAACAATATCTAAAGCAGTTGGCTAAGAATTTATGATTCCATATTACTGGAGCACTATACAGGATAATGTAAGGAAGACTGCAGACGAAAAAATAAAGATTTGTAGCAACAAGAGTCAAAAGACTGGCACAGGGTGCTTTAAGTCACTGTAATTTAAAAACTGTAGGACTTAGATTTTTTTTTATATTTTTTTGATAACAGTTGGAACTTTGCTGATCATCTAGTGCCCGTTGGACGTCGATCTATATGAAATAAATAATTTTAACTTTGACTTTAAAATAAAAGAACAAGTTTTTACTGAGAATTTATTTTATTAATTTGGGTTGTAATAAAATATTTTGTAATTCTAAATTTTTTAAGCGAAGCTCATGTTCAGCTCGTGCTCACTCATGGGCTTCTAACATATTATGTTTTATTTTTACGTCATTTTCAGCCTTTATAGCATCAATGTGTTGGTTGGTTGGTTGGTTTTGCATTGTCTGCACATCCTTATGCTGAAACAAATGATAGTAATTAAAACTAGTAATTAAAACTGTAGCAGAACTTGGTAAATAAAACTTACTTTAAATGGTAACTTCTGCTTTTCTCTTCGCGTAGTTATAGCACCTTTAGGTATTTCACATTTATCCACCATCTAAGGAAATGGAATTTCAAATATTATTATTATGTGAAGTCAGAATCAATAATGAAACAATGGTATGAACATAATTTCTTATTACATAATATTAATTTAAAAAGGGAAAGAAATTAGGAAATTATTTAATAACATTTTTTCTAAATAACAGAAATGCCACATAAAAGCTGCTTTTGCAAGCGAGTTCACCCATAATACTTTAGGAAATTGTACATATTTTGTACATACTTTAAATAAATAAATAAATCTCCCTCTTGAATCACTTGATTTATTTAACAAACTCATCTAAATCTATTGCATAGTTTTAAAGATCTAAGTATTCATACGGTCAGACAGACATATTACAGGAAGCGACTTTATTTTATGCAATGTAGATATATAATTATATTTATATTTCTATCCTTCAGTCTGTTGATACAAACTGTAATAATGACCAACAATGTAATAATGTAACTGTAAACGAGGCCCGCGTTGCTCTATGACAACGACAGTCACTGTGTAGGGTTTGGCATGAACTTTGTGCTCTGGACACACACAACACTTCACAGTACAAATATTAGATTCTCTCTTTAGTTGTACGTATCCCACGGCATCATCGCCATAAGATTCTCTTGATGATCTGGAATAGAGGAAATAAGAGCTTAGGTTAAACTACATATTATAACTTTGTTTACAACATAGACAAGGTACATAACCTTACTTATAATATTTCTTGGTTAAATATGAGAATTCGTTCCATATGTTATAAATTTGTATGTAATTCGGGTAAGGTGTATTTTGAATGATAAATAAATGTAAATGGGTCATACACATACGGGTGTTCAGATAAAATAACTTGAATGTCCATATTTGAAGATTTTTATTTTAAAAGTCTCGTCGTGTGGACTGTTCGGATTCCTGGTATGTGTGTTTAGATAGATGTAGGGAATTATTTTGTCACATATTTATAAAACATGACTGTTGTATTAAACTAATATATAATGAATATTATTTTTCTAGATATTTTTTTTTTATTTCCAATAAACATGGTGTTATAGGAATTTAGGTCATTTTGGTGGACCTAAAAACCCACTAAATTTTTGTGTCTACTAATGCTACCGTAAAATGAATATTTTTTAAATTGACAAAACCAGATAGCCGTCGTTTGTTGGAGTCGTTATAAGTACAAGTACGGATTATTTTCTAACTTACGAAATTTTAAAATAAAATTTAGTTTTTTTTTGTCCAAGATCATTGCGTCTTTTCTGTTCAGGTTGTATTTTGGAGAATTATTATTTAATATTTTAGTAAATATTTTGCCGATATGTGACTTATTCGTCAACTCGGCCGCAATAAACTCGTCCGCGAGGTCGAGTCGGGAAATTCAAACATTAATTATTTTTCTCTTCTCTCTTGTTTGTCTATTGTTTCTCTTCTAACCTTAAAAACAAAATGTCTGCTTTAAATTTAGTTTAAAATCTCTCTTTGGTGGTCATCTTTCCTGTGACTTTAAATGTCCACAGGAAAGAAGCACGTCCACAAAACATAACATTTTCACTGGTTTTCATGCTAACAAAGCTACAATGTTGTTCAAACAAACGGATAAGTGGTGTGGCATGATTTAAATACTGCATTATTGGCATCGACGCCCAAAACAAGTGCTTGATATCTATTTTTCCAAATGTAGGGCGCTTAGCATGGTGTGGTTCGTTTTAGGTATAATGGGTCGATTAAACTGAACTAGGTCCTTAACTGAAGAAGAAAAACAACTACACCATTGTAAACAGACATCTTTCTGTACGGTTTAGACACGAGAGAGACATCCCGTTCTTATTTACGTAAATCTGACGCCTATAATTGAAAACAATTAAATGATCTCGCCACACTTAAAGGAATAACATATTTTAAGTGCCTACAACATAATTTCGGAACAAAACTATGTTTCATATAATTTTAAGTTGCATAAGCAAAATTTCCAATGCAGAAAGGATCGTCTGGTCACGGTAGGGTAACATATAATAATTTTATTTCCATAGAAAAGAGATCTAAAATATTAAAACTTATATCAGTTGTTTTAAGGATAATTATGTAAAGTATTAAGTGTATTAGCATTAGTAAATTATACCTATTGATGTTACCCATGTTTCTGAAATACAATAAATAGCAAAAATAGCAAAATAAATAATAAAATATAAACCTAAATTAAGAAAATAAAAACAACCCTAAATGATTTATGTACCTATTTTAGGTAATTTTTATTATTAATTTATATACCTATTTTTATATTTGTTAAATTATATTTTAAATAGTTTGACGTTGTATTCATTCAGATTATGATAAAAGACTAAAATTATCGCAATATTTCGAATATTTTTAGTTTAAAACCTTTATTTGACACAATATAATTTATTTAGAATCTCCAACAAAGGATATGTTAATATCCTTTGTTGGAGTTAATTATACATTAATAAAGTATATTGGGTAGTTTGTAGGTGTACTCCTTCATTTATAGGAGACCACAGCATGCGCTAAGATTACAACTAAGATGAAGTACTTATAAGTAATAACTAACTATCAAAGAAAATGATAGATTTTTTGTTTGTATTTTCCAAAGTACTTATATAAGTACAGGGCTGAATAATTTTTGTTAATTATAACAAATTTAAAAAGCAAATAAATGAAAAATCAGACTAATAACTTATCTTCTGTGGAAATGAAACTTTCCTGTGGACATATAAAAAAAGTTAAATAACTTACTGAAATTTAAATAACGATCTGGTTTTTGACTAACATCTTATTACTTGTAACATTACCCAACAAATGAGACTATTTTGAACAAAAAATAACGACTTTTTATTTCTAATATTTTTTTAAGCCGTTTTGTGTATGACCCAAATCAGCATACAATTTAATACTTACAAGGATATTTTCACGTTTCTGAGCTCCGATGCACAAAAGTCTTTGTTTGTTGCAAAGAAATTTGCTACCGTCAAAGAATCTATCTTCGGTAAATTACCGCTATTTGCTTTGATGAAACCACTCTCCATTATACGAACAAAATATGAGGTTTTATAGTCGTACTATTCAATAGTAAAGATATAAACAGTTTGCCGGTCGTACTTTTAGTATTGAATAGGACACAGATGTCAGCTTGTTTTTCGACCAGTGACGTCACCGCGCTCTGATTGGTGTTCGCACTCGGGTGATCACCGATAAAAATTAAAGCATATTAAATTATTTTTATTTAATTATTTATTAATAATTAGGTTCTTAAAATTTTATTTTAGGTTTTATATGCTGTATTTAATAAGTGAAAAAAGAATTAGATGGATTTGTAACCTTAGTGAACATACTTATTCCAGACTTCGTGCTATGACTGCGAAATTTTTGAAGAACTGAAAAAAGCCCAGCAGTACTTTGCCGGGAATTGAACCCGAGACCTTTTGACCACTCGACCGAAAGGACAAAGGACAAACATCACAGCTTTACCTTATATGCTTAAGCTTACATAAGCGACATGTTATCTTAAAAGTTACAATATGTGTAGGTACATTGTCTCTATTCCAGAATACCTTGTATTGAAAAATAAATATTTTTATTTCTCAAACCTTTGAGTAATTTTCTGCCATGCTCTTAGTTCGGCCTTGTTGGTGTTTGTATCTGTATTTTTATTTTCAATCACCGAGATATGTTCTTTAGTGCAATTAAGTAATAAATTCTAAAATAATGCAATGTTAGGGAACAATTGTTGAAATAATATTTTGTCAATTTTTGTTTGCTTCCTCTTTTTGCTACAATATAAAAGTTTTCAATTTCCATTGCTGAAAAAATTGTTTAATAAAAACAACACGACCTGGGTTTGTCTATCTTTTTACATTTCTTGCGGAAAATGACATTTGACGTTTCAAAGCGCGTTCAAAACATTAATTAAGATTACATTACATATTATAGATAAATATAACAAATAAAATAATTTCAATATCTACATGTATGTACACTGAAAATATTTTGTAATAAACAGAAATTGTTCATTTCTTATTTTCTAGTCACTGGTAAATAAAAGCATGTCAAAATGAAAGAAAAATAGAAATAGAAAAGTGTGGTGTTTTTAACGTTTTAAGGTTTCGGAATAGTTCTCAAAATGTTACCAGCGGTTAGTGTTATAACAATTAAATAGTTACACAAGGCTTACACACTGTTTATTAGTAAAGTACTGTATATCTAGCTATTCACGCCTTAAACATTGAATAAGTAATTAAACGTTAAACAGTTGTTTAATATATTCTTATTAGTAAGACCGGAAAAGTTTTGTAACCGAGTGCACTCAAGACAGAGATAGTGACACTAACACAACGCCGATGCTAACGTGTGACAGAGACATAGTACCGGGTACCGAGTATTGCCGAACAAGCACGAAGATTCACGAAGTAACCAAAAAGGGATGTCCAAGTGGCGTGCGTGAGGGTGTTGTTTAATCGATTTTCTTAAAATCGATTACTACGAAACAAATTACTTATCACACAAAAATATATTTATTTTCAATGATATATTGATGTTTTAATTTTTCTTAAACAGTCGTTACTCAAATAGTCGTTAATGATAATTGATTTGATATTCAAGTAAATCATAACTTTCAATTGAGAAAATACTTTCTTTTAGTTTTATTTTCATGTCGAAATATCGTTTTTAATGACAAAATATTTGTAAATTTTATTTCGTTTACTATATCATATAAAAAAAACAATAAACTCTAAATAAAAATATCGATTGCGATTTTAATCGATAAAGGGTCTATTGTACTTAGACATGGTCAATCTCTAGCCTAGATCGCCGCCCGCACGTCGCTTCACGCCACCATTTCGTTCTAAAAAAGTCTTATTGCGCAGCCTTCTGGACGAAGTTCAGACTCGCCAAGTTACGTTGACAGTACTGTACCAATATTGTTTGAAATTAATGAACGATCATAACCAAACTACAGTCATTGTAGTGTAGTAAACTATAACTAAAGTCTGCCTTATAAAATTTCCGCAGACACTGTACTTAAAAAAATGTATGCAAACTGGAACAGCGCCTCTAGTGGATAGTTGAAGTACCAAAGTAAGTTGGTATTATGAGTAGCTCTAACTTTTCTTTTTTTTAAATACGTTTCCCCACACTAGGATTTCCTCCTGTGTCGTGGGTACGTTTACAAACATACAAGTTCATACACATGACACCCAGACCCGAAACAATTTGTGGATCACGGAATGGCAGCAACGACTGTCGCAACCGAGGGCTGGGCTCGCTGTCATTGCAGCGACATGTCCCCTCTTTGAGGAGTGGCTTGAGAGACGCCACGGCGTCCTCAGCTACCGCCTGACGCAGGTGCTTACCGGACATGGAAGTTTCGGTAGGTTCCTGTTTCTGATTGGGCGGGAGGAAACGCCCGGGTGTCATCACTGCGAGGACCGTCCGGAGGACACAGTGGAACATACGGTGGCGCTGTGCCCTGCATGGGCTGAGCACCGCCGTGTCCTCAGGGATGTAGTCGGCGACGGCGACCTCTCGCGTCCGGCATTGGTACAAGCCATGGTGCGGAGCGAGGGGGACTGGGATGCCGTCTCCTCCTTCTGCGAAGCAGTCATGCTAGCTAAGGAGGAGGCGGGGCGCGTGAGAGAACGAACCTCCTCACGCCCCAGCCGTCGCGAGAGACACTCCGGGCGTCGGGGATCGCGCGACGATCTCCGACCACCGTAAGTGCGGGCCTGCGGACGGTGAGTAAGGGTAGTTCGCCGCCCGACCAGAACCAGACCCGTGCGTGCGGCGCGTCGCGTTCCGCGCGCGCCTCAAAGAGCCATCAGACCACCACAGATGGGGCCCAGTAGGGCTGAAGGCTGATCCGGAGCTGCGGACTACCTAGCGGGTTTACCGGGGCTCCGGCTCGAAAAGCAGGAGAAGGAACGGGGTGGTTTTTAGCCAGTAAGAGTCTGACACTCCCCCTCGCCTCGCCCAAGGCGAGTAAAGTCATTGGATGACTTTCCCCACTCAAAAAAAAAAGTGTGGTAGAGATTATTTTCGAATAACTAACACTATATTTGAAAATTTATTCATGCCAAATTTTACATATAATTTTACATGTTATTTATTAGTGTTATAAGTAATCTGAAGTAGTAAAAAGCTCGTATACTCGTATACCAAAAAACATTAAATATACATGTACATAAAAATTTGACTCAGTATTATTTATGTCAAATGTGACATTATCTACATTGTTAAATTTGTTAATAACAAAGAGTATAAACTGTGAATGAAAATGGTGCTGATTGAGCAAAGATCGGCCCTTATTGATTACCTAAAAAACAACCATGATCTGGCGCTTGGCCACTGCAGCCGCACCAATGAAGGGCTGGATGGAGTGTGCCCAAATTTTAAATGCGGTATCGGTGGACTGCCCTAATAAAACGCCGGCAGAGTGGCGCTCAGTGAGTACCTAACGGTATAATTAGGGATGCATTATAAAATGATAATTGTACCATTATTATAATTTTTGTTTTTTTTTTAGTTCTACAACGAATATAAAAGTAAGGTATTAAAAAAAATTAAATCATAGAAAAGTGAAATGAGTGCTACAGGTAAGCTATTCTTTTTTACCCGACTGCGCCAGAAGGAGGGTTATGTTTTTCGAGTGTATGTATGTATGTGTGTATGTATGTATGTATGTATGTATGTATGTATAATTGTTTGGCACGCTCTACAGCCTAAACGGCTTGATGGATTTTGGCTTGAGAGGTGTCGTTGGATTCGTATTTACTGTGAGAGTGACACTGGATATATCAAAATAGTAAAAAATCAAAATGGCGGATTTTTGGCGCTAAATTTGAATATTGCTCACTCTTTAGCCGGAACGACTCGATGTATGTCAGCTTGATAGGGGTCGTTAGATTCGTATTTACTGTGAGATTGACACTGGATATATCAAAGTAATAAAAAAATAAAATGGCGGATTTTTGGCGCCAAATTCAAATATTGTTCACTCTCTAGCCTGAACGACTCGATGGATTTCAGTTTGATAGGGGTCGTTTGATTCGTATTTACCGTGAGAATGACACTACATACCTATAATTATCAAAATATAAAAATAATAAAACTAAAAGAAAGTAAAATAAAATAATGTAATTTAAAAAACTAAAAAACCCGACTGCATTTCTTCATAATATGAAAATTAAAAAACCCTAAAACAAGAAAGTCATCGTAAAATTAAAGCAGTCGGGACCCATTCTAGAAAGCAAGCCGTATGTGCCCTCACTAAATCTTCATATTTAGAATGGGTCCCGACTGCTAAAATTTTACGATGACTTTCTTGTTTTAGGGTTTTTTAATTTTCATATTATGAAGAAATGCAGTCGGGTTTTTTAGTTTTTTAAATTACATTATTTTAATTAAATTCATTATACCCCAAGCGGTTACCGGGGTTCGCTCTGCTATTGCAAGATTCTAGTGTGAAGCATTAGTAATCATTTTATAACACTTATTTAAGGTAGTGGTCCTGTAAAAAAAAAAATATTGATCCCGCTCCAAGAGCGCTTATACAACATCCTAGGGCGAGATGTAGGAGAGCCACTTCAAGGTGTCCGACATAACCCACTCAGTGTAAGCATTAACATTCATTTTTGCACATTTGGAAGTTATTCTAACTTGTGTAACTAATATGTGACAGTTGTATATTATGTTCCAATGTGTTTTTACCCGACTGCGCCAGAAGGAGGGTTATGTTTTTTTTCGAGAGTATGTATGTATGTATAATTGTTTGGCACGCTCTGCAGCCTAAACGGCTTGATGGATTTTGGCTTGAGAGGTGTCGTTAGATTCGTATTTACTGCGAGAGTGACACTGGATATATCAAAATAATATAAAAAACAAAATGACGGATTTTTAGCGTCAAATTCGAAAATTGCTCACTCTCTAGCCTGAAGGCTAGAGAGTGAGCAATTTTCTAAATATGAAGACTTAGCGAGGGCACATACGGCTAGCTTTCTAGAATGGGTCCCGACTGCTTTAATTTTACGATGACTTTCTTGTTTTAGGGCTTTTTTTTTTCATTTTCATTTTGTGAAGAAACGCAGTCGGGTTTTTTAGTTTTTTAAATTACCTAATTTTATTTATTTGCTTGCTTGTCTGTATTATTTTTTCACTATCACATATTGTTGATTCACTTGCATTATTAATTGCATGTTTTTTTTTTGTTAATTAGCCAATTATCACAATTCCTTTGGTGGATGCTAGTCCTACTAGCAACCATTTGAACAACTCCTGCTCGTAAGTTTTGCTAGCTTGGTACTCTGTGCTTAATTTGCTTAGCTTTTATACTTGAATAAAATAACCTTGTTTCTTTTTTAACTATTATGATAATATTGCATTTATTTTAACAGCCTATTAGACAATTATGAACATGAGCTCGTGGAAACTGTGCTACAACAAGAAATAAGGTATACCTACTACAACTTTTTACAGATGTGTTGAAATAATTAGGATAATTAAAAACTAGTGTGATTGTAATTATTTTATTTTTCAGCTTGGATCAGGAAAACTTTGCTCAGACTTCCACCAGCAACAGCCTCCGAAGCGACGCAAACGCCAAAAATCCACACGGCGTTACGCAGCAGAAGGTAAAGATCTTGCAATTATTTGTTATGACCATTAACTCCCTACCCTAGGGTAAAGTATATAGCTTGATGTAACAAAATATTATTCTTTTTATAGATACAGCAAACCATGCAGCTCTTGAAGCTGCTCAATCGAGACTGGAGGCTATTGAAGCGAGGAACGCCAAAGCCAGTTTAAAAACTGCAGAGGCAATTAATAATTTAGCTGCGGCCATCAGTAGACAAAGCTCCACCACTGAAAAAGTCGTGAAACTTTTGGACCGCTTTGTGACGTCTGTGTCAAAAAAGGTTATTACTGTTAATTTATAGGTAATTAAATTGTATGAAATGGTTTCACTCAAAATCTAAACTTTTACTTTTGTTTTCATAGAAACTCCGGAGGTTGTTATCATCATCCGATTCTGAGTCAGACTAGTTTCTAGAACTATGCTAGAGGTAATTTGGTCAGATTATTAAGACTATAAAGATTGTAAAGTAAATGAAACAAGTGTTTATAAAAATAGTATTATGTTAGTAAATAGGAACGCAACCATATTAATATTTTGTGTCTGTGGCGCTGTCTACATGTAATGTCATTGTCATGTTAACTTTTTTCATTTCTGCCGATATGCTATCATTTCGACGCGGTTTAGCAATCAGAGGAATGAGTTCGTCAATTAACCCCCTGACTGAGTCTTTTCCAAGGCGAAACGTTTTTACAAATTCCGCCTCAGGAACATCAGTGAAGGGGTTCATGTCGATTCTCATCAACCGACGGGCTAAACGGCGTTTTCTGGCTTCCCTGCATCTTTTTTCTCTAGCATCCACTGCGTTAGCTAGTATCAGAATATTTGTTCGCAGTTAATACATTCTTCGATGCACGATTTAAAACAAAGTTTTTGATTTCGATACTAAACAATGTCTAATTAGGCAATGTCTGCACAATGACGTTCCAATGGTAGGTCACTGATAAAAGGAACTGTCAAAATTTTAGCAGATTACCGCATAAGTCAGACTATCATCTGCCATTGTGTACGAGATTACCATTCTGTGCCACTTCTTTCAATGGAGTGTCAGTGGTTGACCATTGGAAAGTCATAATGACGCCATTATATTAGTAGACTACCAAACTTGTCAAAGTCGACAATTTTGAAATCAATGTTCGATCATTCTGACACAATTGTGATAGCAGCAGACTAAGGCCCCTGAATCAGTAATGGGACCTAAGTTGAGCCAATCCGCGTCGAACAAAAAAATAATCACGCAAATCGGTCCATAAACCACGGCGTAATGGGTGTACATACTACATAGAAAAAAAAAATAGCGGCCGAATTGAGAATCTCCTCCTTTTTGGGAAGTCGGTTAATAAATGAACAGGCCCTGGAGAGTCCTGTATAAATACTTATATAATACTAGCGGACCCGACAGACGTCCTGTCTACACGTCTTTAATTTGAAAATTTGTCGGATCCAATGTAAAACATTCCAAAATCAACAACTACTAATAAATTAAAAATTAATTAAAAAAACATTGTCCAGCAAACAAAATTGTGAATCTAAACCATTCTCAGATCCCCTTGAATACACACAAAAAATTTAATCAAAATCGGTCCAGTCGTTTAAGAGAAGTTCAGTGACATACACACTTACGGAAGAATTATATATATAAAGACGGTCATATATTATTATAATGTTATTTTGTACCTTACAATGATAGTGTGAAATAAAATAAAAAAGTGTAACGTGTATTAAAATAAATAAAGGTTTAGTTAGGTTAAAGAAAAATGATTAGGTATGTGAAAAAAAAATATAGAAGAAGAATAAATTGGTGTTTCCCAAATATGAATTAAAAGTTTTGTAACAATTGTCAACAACACGATTAATATTATTTAGATTACTATTATTTCCGTAACGTCAGGTTACTTTTAATCATTAATAGTTAAATTATAATATTTTACTTGTTCTCTAAAAACGGGGAGGTGTAATGTGTGCGATACCTCGCCCTAATAAGTAGTGTAAGTTAGTTGTATAAGATACTTAATTAAAGTTATAAGTACGAACAACACGTCTCCTTATTTGCTCTCGAAGCCTCGTAATTGCACCAGTACCTATATAATAATTCGTATGTTGAATAAAAGAAATATAAAAGAAATAGGTACATATTTTACAAAGGAAAAAAGAAACAGCAGAAGAAGAAATATTTGTTCAGGGACCCCGGGTAGCACAACACAACAAAAAAATTGTCATGTGATCGATCCATCACTTGCTTGCTTATTCAACGCCATGCTTCACCCCCTCGCTCCAAGGGACGCCACCCCTCCACCCCACTTTTTGACGCATGGCGTGGCGAGCAATAGCTTCCGCTTAACCAAATATGGTAATGCGTCATGCATCTATCCGACCAATCAGAGTGTTGCACTGACAAAGACAGATTGTTAATAATGGGTGGAGTTAGTGTGTGTTTGTGTGAGCGAGGGGAAAAGGTCCCGATGATGGTCCCGGGAAGCCAGTGGCTGCTAAATATGTTTTTGAACTATAAAGTTCAAGAAAATAAAAGCGTTATTTAGATAATATGTTTACGAAGACCCGTACGTCATGATTAAGACGTATATTTGATAGGATAACAAATATCATATTATAATAATGTAGGATTCATTAATTTTGTACAATAAAGTAAATTTTAATACAAAATCAAATAAGAATTACAAAACATGTTAATATTATAAATGAAAATATACAAACAACGAAACAGACACAAAACATATTGGCAGCTATTACTACTTTATTATTTCAACAACGATCTAACAAAAAAAATGACAAGTTGTTCTTAAAAATATGTATGCTACTGCTATCTTTTATATTTTTTGGAATTTTGTTATAAATCTTAATTGCTATATTAAATACATATTTTTTTTATACAGAGTGGTTTTAAGTATACTGCTAACGTTATTATATAATCTACTTCTATTGCGAGATTTAGGTTCTAATGTAAACAAAGTTGTTGTTTCAAGCCACACGTGGCACGGATGCATTTCTTTTGACATTTAAAACCCTCTCCCAATTGGTATCATTGCCCCAAAAGAGTATTGCATATCTAAGCCTGGAGACTGTGCCGGACTACCGCCGTGGGATTTGGAGGCGAAGGTGCTCGCGCGCGTCTCCAGTATGCCCGCCGACGCGCGTCTCAGGGCGAAACTCCACTGCCGCGCCATATTAGAGCGTGAGCTCCGGCGCGATCTCATGGCGGAATGGCAGCAATGACTATCGCAACCAAGGACTGGGCTCGCTGTCATTGCAGCGGTAAGTCCCGTCTTTGAGGAGTGGCGCGGGACGATCTCCGACCACCGTAAGTGCGGGCCTGCGGACGGCGAGCAAGGGTAGTTCGCCGCCCGACCAGAACCAGACCCGTGCGTGCGGCGCGTCGCGTTGTGCGCGCTCCTTAAAGAGCCATCAGACCACCACAGATGGGGCCCAGTAGGGCTGATGCCTGATCCGGAGCTGCGGACTACCTAGCGGGTTTATCGGAGATCTGGCTCGAAGGGCAGAACTAGGAACGTGGTGGTTTTTAGTCAGTAAGAGTCTGACACTCCCTCCCGCCTCGCCCAAGGCGGTAGAAGTCATTGGGTGATTTTCCCCCCTCAAAAAAGGCCCTCGACACTATATAACCATTAATATAATTTTTATTATTACAAACAATTGTACAGTCATCGGCAAATAGCACCATTCTATCATCGATTGAGTTGGGAAAGTCGTTAATGTATATAAGGAAGAGGAAAGGACCGAAAACACTGCCCTGAGGAACACCAAATTTAACTATTCGAGGGCTTGATCTGTACTCAGTTTCATTTTTGTTTTAGGACACATTTTGCTTGTGATCTGAGTTATGTTAGTGAGATATGATCTGATTTAATTGAAAGTATTGCCTCTAATGCCATACATCTCCAGCTTATTCAGTAATATTAAGTGGTCAACAAAAATAAGAAAAAATATAAATTAACGTAGAAAAACATATAAATAAACATAGGAAGGTGAAGTGAGTACTTATCATCATCATCTTAGTAATTTTGAGCTAATTGATTAAATTTTGCTAAAGTCTTGTCTTTAGTGTTTCTGTGGAATCAGGAATGTGCATATACTTCACATTTTGATAAATTTAGGTCAAGGTCAATTCAAATTCAGTTTTTATTTTAATACATTAAGTCTTTTATAACAACGTCGATTTCACCTCCTGGAGTTCCGTCAGCTAAAATAATAGGTGAAAACGTCGTCTACAGATCGTCTCTTTGACATCCGCTGGCCGATTCTATGAAAGTGCCCTTATAGAGTAATATTGAAAGGTATCGATTTTAAGAAATTATCAAATTCGGCATTGCAATATTCACCTCTGTTATCGCTTTAAAGAAATTCATTTTTCATTCGCGTTAAGGTGTGTCTTAACATAGCGCGGCATTTGATTGCATGTTTTTTTTCCACATTATTGAGTAAATAAATAAATCCATCGAGACAACGTTTTTCAATAAACCTTTCCGAAGCCCGAAATAACGCATGACGCTCGCGGTCAGCGGACAACCGAGGTTCTCTTTCAGAAGAGGTTTCTAAAGACCGAGGCAATGCATGGCGTTGCCGCTCTTCACTGAGTCGCATTTGTCTAGCTATCTAACTAACCTTCTGCTTTTAGCTATTCTGGAATAATGCGACAAATTAGACCGTTTTCTTCTAGGCATTATTTTACTTAAAATGAAATAATTAAGAAACGTTACCACACGACCATTTTATGTTCTGTCGAACAAATGCTGAACTAACTGTTAGATTAGTTTTATACCAAAGCCAAAACATCCAATCAATCAATTCCAATTTTTTTTTATTAACTATAGGTTCTCGCTTGACCGCTATCTCACCTGATGGGAAGCGACGATGCGGTCGACGATGGAGCGCGCTTACCTAGAAGTAACCTATTCACTCTTGATTTAAAGATTCCAGGGTTGTAGCTTTCGGGAAACACAGACTCCGGCAGGGAATTCCATTCCTTAGCTGTACGTATGATGAATGTACTTCCAAAATGTTTTGTGCGTATAGATGGGATATCCACCATGTATCGATGACGCATTGCCGTACGCCTGGTCGTCCGATGATGGAACGGGCTAGGCGGAATTAAATTGTGCAATTGCGACGCACACTCCCCGAAATGCAGCCGATAGAAAACCGACAGGCTAGCAACTCGGCGTCGGTGCTCTAGACTATGAAGCTTCGACTCGACAAGTGCATCATTGCCAATGATCCTCTTGGCTCGTCTCTCGATTGCCTCGAGTGCATCAAGCTGGTATCGGGCTGATCCGTCCCAAAGATGAGAGCAATACTCCATACATGAGCGAACTTGATAAAGCTTGAGCAAAAATTGAAGTCGGTTAAATATAGAACCGAATCAAATCATAGACAACTAACGACCGACAATGATCTATGAACCCCAGGGTAGTCATTACACAACCGAGAATCTTAAAAACCGCGATCTAGGTTGATGACTTATTTCATCAACGCCATCTATGGAGCATAGTGTTCAACACTACAACCGCGCCCGCGCGCATTGTATTATTTGTTATTTTATTACCTCTTATAACTTTTATAAAAGATTAAGATACATATATTATTTTTCGTGACTAATATTAACAAATAGATATATTTGTAGTGTTTAAAAATTTTAAAGCAGTGCTTGAAGTCAGTTTTCAGTTGGCCATAAATATGTATTCATAACACCTTCCATTGATCTCATTAGCCAGTATTTTTTTTTTTTTAAAGGGACAAGCCCGCCACAACCTCCCACACCGCTGCAACTCCTGTAAGCCAGGATCTACAGTAGATACAACCATGAAAACACCGGAACATTGAAGTCCGGCGCGTCCCAGGGACATGAATGACTGTCTTGGATCCCGCAACGAAATAAATCAGAAGATATTATTAGAGGAGAAGAAAAGAAAACGATAGTTTCCACTTCCCTCGGTGAATTTAATGCAGGAGACAGAATGACTTAAGCCTTAAGGCACAAAGAGACTCCACAACTGGGAGAAGCCCAGTCGCCAAGCACCACGGAAATTTGACTTAAAACTAAGTGGGTCCTATGTGTGAGCTGTTATACTTGCTTCCAATAATAGGTATGGCAAAAACGCCTAAACGCACGGAAATTCGTTCTAGACTCCACAAGGTCCGTATAATAGACTACACCTGATGAAACAATTAAATTATCTAACATAGTGTTACGCTCAGATTGCCAGAGACCACACTCCCAGAGTATGTGATGGGCGGATTGCTCATGTTGCAACTCCGCTGTCGAACATTGGCACCATGGTGAATCAACGAGTTTAAATGAGAACAATTTGCTTTTAAAGTTGCCATGGCCAGTAAGAAACTGGGCAACACAGTGATCCACCTCCAACCATGTCCTCTCCAGTCGCTCATGCACGGATGGAAAGAACTGGTAAAGGTGACGGCCCTTGGTGGAAGATTCCCATCTGCACTGCCATTCAATTAGAAGCTCATCCCAGACGTCCGTTAATGGCTTAAGCAGTCTAGCAATTTTGTTTCGATCACGTTGTGCTAGAAAGTTTGCGGAAAAGTTAGGTCTCGCATTGTAATACATAGCAGCACGTCGCTGCACCTCAAGATCGACTGGAAGTAGTCCCGCGAGCACAGGTAGGGCCTCTGTGCTAACCGTCCTATAAGCCTTACACAGAAAGATCAAGGCTAGACGCTGACCTTGAAGAAGCTTCCGCCGTACCGCGCCTATTGTGGCCCTATCAGCCCATACTGGTGCCCCGTAGCACACGCATCCTAGGTAGGTTGCTCCATATATGGTTTTGAGCGTAAGAAAAGAGAGACCCCAGGTAGCCTTCGAAATTCGCGTGAGTGCATAGAAATTATTTTTGGCTTTCTCACTAATAGCCTTAATATGTTCAATAAAAGAAAAGTTTTTTTCTAAGACTAGACCGAGATAGCAAACCGACTCCTTTCGTTTTACGGGAACGTTTTTGAATTTAATGGACGGCCATGATTTCAAGTTTCCTTTAAGCAATAGCTGGTAAGTTTTATGTGGTGCAAAAGTTAATCGATTACGTTCACCCCAACGCGAGATCTCACCGAGGCAGTCTTTAGCTAGATTCTCCAGTCCGGCGCGGGTATTTGACTGTATTAACAAAAGGCCATCATCCGCATATCCAGTCAATGTACAACCAGAAGGAAGGGGGATCGCGAGCAAATCATCAAACCCTAGATTCCATAGATACGGGCCAATAACCGAGCCCTGAGGACATCCCATTGACAATGACTTCGACCGCGAATAATGACCAAGTTTCAGTTTTACAGAACCGTGAAGAAAATACGTGTATATTAGTTTGTATATGTTACTGAAACAGCCACGCCCTTTAAGTTTTAGGAGTAACATTGGCCACCACGCGTTATCAAAGGCACCGGAAATGTCTAGAAAAATACCTACTACATATTTGTGCTCAGATGAATTCACCGTGGTTCGGACAGAGAGAGCCGCGTCAACAGTAGATTTACCTACAGTGAAGCCAAATTGATTATTGTGAAATTTCGGTCCACCGGGCATTAAACGAGGAACGATAAGCCGCTCAAGGAGTTTTCCTAATGATGGTAAAAGCGTAATAGGCCGGTATGACTTAGGGTCATCGGGTGGCTTATTTCCATTCTTAGGTATTATGCGAATGAATCCACGTCGCCATATACGAGGAAAGACGCCCTCCGCTATACAACGATTAAACACGGTCAGGATCGCATCAGCCGCAGATTTACACGCTTCTATTATCATTTTATTTGAAACCTTATCCTCACCAGACGATTTATTCAAAGGCAAGGTTTTAACAACAGTTACGAGCTCGTTAATGGAAGGAAGATCAGACACCGGTGAATCGGGCGGTATAGCTGCCCACGACCTAATCTGCTGATGATAATCATTGTCTGTCTCGGATACATCGTCCGGGATGAGTTCATCGAGTAGAACTTCCGTTGTCTCCTCAATACCAATGGTGTGAACATTGTTGACTTTTATGTTCTGTACGAATGCCAGATCGACGGATCTGTTGGCTTTGAACTCATGGTACAGAGGCGACCACGGACCCTCGCTATCCAGTCTCTGCACTACTTTCCGCAACAGGTTACCCTTGGCTTTCTCCACTGAAGCTCTATAGCGTGACCTGGCAACTCTAAACGCAATCAATGCTTCATCAAATGCAAAACTGTGACTTTACGTTTCTTCAATCTATTTAAGTGTTTGCGCGCTCTACGGAAGCATTTACGCTGTTCAACCAGATAATTATTCCACCAGTCACATCTGCGCGTACTGGTCAAGGAACCCCGACCAAACGCAATGTCGGCACAGTAAGTAAAAGTATCCGACAGATTTCATTAGCCAGTATAACAAAATTACTGATAAGTATTTCATAACATTTAGGACTAACATACACCTGCAGTTTCGTAAGATGTCAGCTGAGTACATTCACCCCTCGTGTGGTGGTCCCCTTCGTCTAGACACTTCGACCCTGACCTTTCTTTAGAAATTTCACATTATATTTCCCCCTCACGATAGCTGTTTGCTTATACTCGGCCTTAACCTTGGCTTTCGTTTAAACTGTTATGGGTGCTTTTATGGAAGTAAGATTTATGAATAATGTCCAGATGACCAGTAACATATAAATTAATTACGTAAAGTCGAATGTTTTCACAAATTCAAACATCAATCATTATATAGGTATATTACTAGAAGATTTTCCTGTTTTAATGAACCATCCCTAAACCATCCCCTAACTAAAAGTTGCCTACCTTAAGTTGCTCATTAACTAACCCCTTACGAAAGAAAAAGGATAAAACAACCATCTAGAGTCTGCTTGTGCATAACTTGTTACAGAGTGTTGATCGGCTATGTATGTTTACTTGCTTGGGTGCTGGGAATAGATGGACTCACCGACATGCAATGGCAAAAACAACACAAAACACACTATGTAAAATCGTGTGCGATGAGGCGTAGGCTGCCATTTCCATACACACACCTAATATCTATCTTTGTTTACCAAATCGAATATATGCAAAAATAGTAGGTACCAAGTTCCAAGCTCTACCGCTATACATTTATCTTGACATTTAAAATTATTAATTTGAGAATTTCGAATCCAAGATATAATTCATAATTGTGTCAATAAGATGTTATAAATGAAAAATCGCTGATAGATATAACGTTCATAATATATTGAAATGATATTTTAGGTAAAATAAAAGATTAGTAGATACTTAACGTCGTATTATAGACCACGCTGGTGTAGGGGTGAGGTCGCGGGGAGAGCACGACTGCGCGCGCGCTGCGGCACACCTTCGAGACACTACTTTCTTCGGCTCGACAGGGTGCACGCTAGCTCAGGCATTTAATTGTTTAAGAATATTCGGAATTAAACAATTGTAATACGGTTCATTTTGTTTTAATTATGAATTATGAACATTATATTGTGAATTTAGAAAATAAAAAAATAATAATTAATGAAATATAATAAATTAAACAATAAATTACATCAATTCTTATTGATTTCTATTTGGTGATTACGTATTTGTTAAAACCTTTTGCAACAAAGTACAATCCTTAACAATTATGTCGATGCGCAGGTTCTTTCTTGCCATTATAAATCCTTGCCTGAACTAGGCGACGAATCAGAAACTTATTTCAAAATAAAATATAATCCATATTCATTCCTTGTAAAGTTAAAGTCGTCGTCTAAAGGTTGAGAACCACTGACTCTGAGTTGGTCAAGCGTAAGTGCGTTATATACGTTATTTCGATAACTAATGAGAAACAGTTCTAACTACTAGACGGCGACTAATTAAAAGGTAATCTTCTTCGTTTTAATATTTTTGATAATGACAATATGTATTTCTATTTCGGTGTTATAAAATTGGTCGGTCCACTTTACGAATTGATCGCGCATGCGCGTATGAAAGACGCGTCGCTCGTCCACCCGATCAATTACTGCGCCCCACGGCAGTTGCCCTCCGTGAATTTACTGAGGCGTTCGGTTCTCTCTATCCCGATTTATTTTTATCATGTAAGTGAATCTTTATAAATTATTTATATTTTCTCGACCAAATTTTTTCCGTTTCAACAAAACAAGTGAATGGAAAATGTGATTAAAAGTCGTAAAAAGTAGCAACCATCTATAAGCAGTACCTATAGTATTTTTTCCATGTATATTTGCAATATATATACGTGTGTGTCAATAGGTTGTTTTGTGTTTTGATGTAATTGACTATACTTAACTGTATACTCTAACAACGACTCTTCCAACCGGCAAATCCGTCCACTCAGACGGACGCCATTTTAAATGTGTATTCTCCAAGTTACATTCTTTGTTCATAATTTTTATACTTTGTTTTAGCCAAGACGGGGCAACCAACATCAAAACCAGGTGTTAGAAGGCGTAGAAAGTCCGTGTATATAATGGATCAAAGTAAAAGAGCAGCGATTCGAAAGGTATGATAGCACTGTTTATAAGCTTTAATAAGGAACTTACTAAATCTGATGCGAAGCGTAATAAAATGTATTTTAAGTTGCTCGATAGTAATATAACTATTACCTAGTAGGTGTAAAATTTTAAAATTAAATTTCCGGACAGAATAGCTATACATTGCTTTATGCGTCACTTGTTTAGGAGAATAGGATATTTATTAATAGTTCATAAGAGTTTAAGCTTAGCGTCCTAGAAATTGGGCTCGCTGTCATTGCAGCGGTAAGTCCCCTCTTTGAAGAGTGCAAACACATAATTATCTAAATGTTTGTTATTTCTAATTATGCCGTATTGAAATTATTACAATGGCGAAATCTTGTGCTAAGCAGATTTATTAAATAACGCATTGTACGAGTATATCTGAACAAGGTCCTAACATAACATCGATTGCGACTGTTTTTAATGACAGCAATGCAGCAGCGCTTCTATTGACAATGCAATTGGCGTCTATTGTAACCTATACACGAATCAAGCAGAATTCTTCCTAACGTTGATTTATTTCTTTCTAACGTTAGTTTTCTTCTTTATTTATTTGCTTGTTTTATTGCAATGTTATAGTACATAGGCGGATATAATGCCACAGTCATTTCATCTTGTCGTGTTGAAAAGAGTTGCCGAGACAATTCTTTGTCGTTAATGACACAACTGTCTTATTTTAGGAGCTGGTAAAACATTTCCTGAAGGAGTTGGGGGTACGAACCGATCCGGAAGAGGATGCTGACGAAGAAATGGAATGTGAGTACTACTCTACAAATACACTCATTAAATTGCTTACAAATAATGTCTGAACTCTGAAGTATATTAACCAATATTTCTACAAGATAGCCCCTTCATTCAATGTTTGGACTATTCTGGGCTGGCCACGGTATAGGTCCACCTCTTCGAATCCACTTATTGCGATAATTAGTATCTAGACACCCTCTGGCACTCCTTCTGTAATCTGCATCCACCGACATTTTGAAGCCTCATGTGACGAATGTAACCGCGCAGGAGTAGCTAGTCTAATATAATATTATGATTTCCTTAAAAAAGTTTAACTATTCTGTTAATTAAATCATGTGTTTTATTTTTTTGATAGACCAGTCTGCTTCGCCGGTACAGCGAGAAGCCGATTCGACTGAGGCCAGGCAAGTGAGTGAATATATGAAGAAAATCAAGTCTTTCTTCATAGAACACCGTACAAGATCTGAGCTCCAAAGCCTTAAACGCAGAAGAATGTCATCATCGTCTGATGATGATGCTGATGATAATGATGCTGATGATGATGAGGATGATGAGGATGAGGATGAAGAATATTTTAAGCAGCGGGCAGAAAGGCGAAAGAAGCATAAGGCGTACCCTCCTGGGCAAGTGAAACCGCGCCGCATCATGACTGCTAGGTCTACTATGCCTGTTGTAGTCACGAAGGTGGACGATCGTCCGTTACCATCTCGTTCAAACCATTAATAAGGGTGGATAAGATATCGTCAACATAGATGGAGTTCACACGAGATATAATTTTTGTACGTTCTTCACTCTGATACATTCTTGATATGGCTATGTAGGTACGGTACTTGGTTTGTAACTTAACAAACAAAAGACAGCCAGATTTAACAATACTATTTAATAAAAACTAAGCTGGTGTTTGGAGTCGTCTGTAAGAAGTTAGGTTGTAAGATTTCATTCGCGAGTTCATTCTTCGTCTATTTACAAATTGGTATGCTTCATAATTAAAAACGTAAAACAGTACGTGTGTTCGTTTGTAACCGTTTTGTGTGAATCCAGTTGGGTGAGAGTTTTTCTATTTACCGCTCACCGTAAGTTTAACAACAATTGGCGTTTTTTTTTCATTTTATTTTGTCATTGAGATAAAAGTTATATTCGTATATAAAGTAATATAATATTACTTTATACGAATAGTTTGAGTAAAAAGAAAATGTATTTGTGAAAAATATTGTGCTCAAAACAGGGAAAGGTTAGGTACCATTTCATTTCAACTTATGTATCATCATTGTAAGGAACCCTGTAAGACTGAAGGTCAACTTGTATTTTATATACATATGTAGTGTTTACGGGTGACACGACCCATGCCTGTGCGAGCTTTGTAATAACAGGCGAAAATCAACAGATTTTCTCTGCTTTTTACCCTAGACATAGTTACTGGACAAAAATTGCACGAAATTTTGATCTCAGACTTTTTTGTATAAATTATTATGAACTTTTAATGCAGGTGAAATATTTTATTCGGATTAAATTTTACAATGTAATAAAACGTGTCGACATCTTGAAGACACTGTAGAACGACCAAGTAGAACGTTAACAGTAGGTATTGTAATATAAAATTGTTACACAATTGAGTATAAGTATCGTCATCCGGTCCGTACATCTTTAAATAATAATACAATATCTCATAATATGAATTTTAGGGTACAATATTATCTGAGATAATTTAAAGGTGATGTGTCATGTAACCTGTAACTCTGCATATAATTTATAATATCAGCGCAAAGCTGTAAACTTTTAAACAAATGTAGGTATGTGTGGGACTGAAAGTTTAGGGCTTAATATCATGGCGGTATAGGTGTTACTTATTAGGAAGGAAAAGGCTGATTTTTCGGAATGAATGAATTTACATTTACGTAGGATATACTCAGGGCAACCACTGAAACGTACTTAGTACTATTACGACTCTGAGTGTTAAAGCCGGTGTGCTCGTTGACTTCTATCAATCACATCAGTCCAATGATTTACAAACTCTCAAGACGGCATACATATAATTGAAGTCCATAAAATGTAATAAATTTAACACAAAACCTTGCTAGTACTAGTACAGGCCCCGAAAATAAGCAACTTTTTGTTTTATCTCACTAAAGCAAAAAGAAAATATGTTAGAAATAAAACTTTTCTTACCAAGTAAGTATTCGGGTAAAACGAAATTTATGATAAATATTCTGACTTTTTCATACAAATTGAAACAGCAAAATTTGTTTGTAAATTTTCATAAATACTAAAACGATTGTTCCATTCCGTGGCTTGGCCCAACACCATATACTTCGTGTACCTAAATACTGGTTTATAGGTAGATGTGTTGTTTCCGAAAATATCAAAGCTTTAGAAACAAGCTTGACAGGGGCGGATTAATTGAATTTCAAAATTATAATGGCTAGTAACCGTAGACACGCATTAATCCAATTATTGACAGATATCAAATGTTGGAAGATCGGTTTAGACAGGACTCAAACGTAAACCCTTTGGGTCTGGTGTCAGACACAAGCTACCTAGGAATATTGGATTTCAATAGAATCAGCATTAAATCATATACACCGTGCGCATAGTGTCCACTTGCTTCCACTTAACACATACATAAAATTGATTAAAACGTCTTCGGTGTTGATAACCTTAGTAAACTTGAAACAAGAAGTAGCTACGTTGACGCACGCAGCGCGTTAATAGTAAAATGAAGCACAATCTAATAATCTTGACCAGTTTATTTTATATTCTAAGATTAAAGTGTGTGTGTAGATTTAAATTATTTTTTTTTAGCAGTAAGTAGTTGTAGATGAGTAATGACTAAAGGACTTAGATTGTAGATCAGTGTATCAGGTATAATATCATGTATTAGTACGTACTCTATACTGAGTGATTCTCTTTTAGATGTGTGTTTGTGTAACAGTGATACGAAAGGCTAACATCTAATTTCATCATAATTCTTAAATGATATATATACAATATAATGGAAACATTCTTTAACAATGATAATAATAGAAGAATAATAAACTTTTGTTAAATTTAAAAATGGCGACGTTGATTTAAAAAAAAATACACATGCGTGAATATTCCGCTCATATATTATGTAGTTATCAAAAAATACATATACATGTACTCTTGATTTAGACAAAAACACAAATGTAAATAAAATAAAAATTGAATGCTGAAAATTAATTACAAATACTGCTGACAATTTTCTAAAGTAAAAAATTGGTGATATTGAATTTTAGGATTGATAATTTTACAGTTCTAGAAAAAAGCTGGTATCACGAATATCTATATACTATGTATGTGTTACAAAATATGTATGAAATAAGTCGAGTTTTCTTGCCATAATATTGGATGGCTACGTTTTTCAACTGTTTTGTTCTAAAATGTTTGTATCATCTGATTTATTTGTATAATGTGCTCTGATATTGTGCATGTACGTATACATTCTTTTTAAAATGCCCCAAAAATTTGTGATTGGCTAACAATGCTGTAAAAGCGTATATCTAAGGACTTATTGCCCTTTTCTAGACGGAATGCAGGATTATGATTGTATCCCTTAAGGGGGGATTATTTTTATGGCTATATTTCAATTTCTATTTTTGTAAAATGAAACATTAAATTGAAAGGTCATTAATGGCCTTTCCTGCCTGCGTTCCCTTCATATCAAAATATTTTATACTAAGCAAGCA